>NC_042494.1:168208823-168213188 GCF_005508785.2 Acyrthosiphon pisum | reverse complement strand
TTTTTCAGATTAACGTGTTAACTTAAAGTGAATTTTATTTCAAAAATATCTAAATTAAGTTAATTTTCGTCCGAAGAACATCGTAAATTTTTGAATGTGTTTTTATTTTGAAGTATCATTTAAAATGTACCCAGTAATATTCTTGGACGTAAAGAAAAACTATCTAATTAACAATATATTATGACTGGAATTTTTTATTTTTTGCAAATTAGCAAGTTTTAACTTTACACTAAGTTAAGTTCCTATTTTTTCAAAGTTAACTTTTAACTTAACGAGTTAACGAAAAAAATAAGATTAACTTTTAACTTAACTTAACTTAATTACTTTAAAATAACTTAACTTAACAAGTTAAAAAAATCGTTAACTTGCCCAGCCTTGCTATAAATATCAATAAAATTTTATCTGTTGGGCCAAAAAGTGTATAAATTTAATACAAAGCTCCTGATATATTGTTGCAATATCAGTTGAAAAATATTAAAAATACATAGGCACAATTTTTTTTTATAAGCATTTAAAGATCAAATTTTGACAAAATTTATAAAATGTTCAATTTTTGTATCTAAGAATTGAAAATTTAAAACAAGATTCCACGTAAGTAATTAATTCTGTTACCAAAAAATCGAAAAAATACATTTACACAGTTTATTTTTATAGTCATTTTTAGTACAAATTTGGACGAAATTACATAATAAAAACCTAGGATAACTATTTTAGTTATTTTGTTGTGATTGTATAATATTATTCGTGGGTACTTGAAACTTCTAAAGTATACTATTATATATCTATGATAGTACCACGGTTTTTTGTTGATGTATAACGCGTTATAAGTACCTAATAGATATTATGATATGATTAATTTGGAATTTATATAGTTACCTATTATAGGTCAATTTTTTTTAAATACTATAGACTAATATAATATTATGTCTTATACCTAGACTGACATACCGTCTCCGCTCAGAATCGTTTTTCTTATACAATGATATTATATCATTGAATTCAAATTTAATACCATCCATTATACAGTGACCCACTTGTAACCTACTGTACAGCAGAGCGAAATCCACTTACCCACCTTTTTTAATTTTTAATAATAATTCTCAATTAATTAATTAATCATGTCATGGTTCCAGCCAAATAGTATCGAGGCGATTCTTAACATTAGTAGGTATGATGTACCTACCTATTAATTTCAATTGCAGCTATATCGGATGTATGTTGTACATTGAAATACTAAAGCAACATTTAAGAGAAGTAATATTTCTTATCCCCAACTGAAATGTTATAATACATTTAATTTGATGTTTTATTAGCGTTCTTAAACTTTTTTCTTTTTTGGCTGATATACTGTCTTTGCTGAGAATCGTTTTTCGAATACAATGACTGTATCATTGAATTCAAATTTAACACAGCAACCCATCTAGACACGTAATGTACAGCATTTTGGTACCCAATTTTTATTTTAAATGTAATTAAATTGTAGATAGGAAGTTGAAATAGTGCAGAGAGTAACAGGAAGACGTGAACATTTTTTTTTTATATATTTTACAGAAGTTATTGCGTTACATGTAATATTTTTCATTTTTATGTTTTAATGCTTAAATTCAATCAATGTTTATATAGACTTACCTCTTAGTGTAAGATAGGTAAGCGTGTAAGATAGGTGCGAAATCGGGCAAACTAGACTGTCTAAGATACGCCTCGGAGAACGGATGCCCATGGAACGAGGTTACGTGCAGCTGCGCCGCGGTCAACGGTCACCTGGAGTGTCTAGTTTACGCACGGGAAAACGGGTGCCCGTGAAACATCATGACGTGCATCAACGCCGCGTTTAACGGTCATTTGAACTGCCAAATCTACGCTCGAGAAAACGGGTGCCCCTGGGACAAGTGCGCGTGTGACATGGCCGCATTCAGAGGTCACATGGACCGCCTAGTTTACATTCGGAAAAATGGATGCCGCTGGGAGGAGGCGTGCAGCAGTGCCTCATTCAGAGATTACACGTGGACCGCTTACTTTACACTCGGAAAAACGGATGCCCCTGGGACGAGAACTACGACGACTAACAACTGTTTTAAAACGGTTTGGAGGAAAAATATAATAATTTTATATACAATGAATATACATATTTACTATAATGAATTAAAAATGTTTATTTTTTCAGACAAATAGACTACTCAATTTCCAATAATAAGTCGCAACAATTAACTCGATTTCCCGACCGACAAAATATTCTAATTTCTTACATCATGTATGATGGATCAATCTAGCAATATTTTCATAATTGACACCTGTTTAAATTTTAAACTTTAATGTAACCTATTTGTTGTATTAGTAATTAAAAAGTGGTTGATTTCAATTGCCTAAAATGTTTAAAAATATTAAGTAAAGATTAGTATTTATATTAGTATAGTTATATAAAACTATTAACTGAGTAAGTAAGTGGTAGGTTGGTAGGTATGTAATAAAGTATTTAAATGGAAATATTAATATGAAACTAATTCTCTTACAGTCTTCCCTATTTTTTCGACAGATGTACTTATTTAAGACATAATCTATAATTGTATATAATTTTATTATCTTGGCTATATTGTAAATAAATTGGCAAAAATTTAGTTCTGTTAAATTGCTTAAAAATGTGTTATAGTTAATTAATGGTAATTTTAGAACTTAAATTATATTATGTGCTATGGTGATTTGAATGTGATTATTAAGGGAAGTAGTATGAGTTGCAGTTTCTTTCAATAGATTTTCATTATTAGAGAGGTAAAAAGAAAACCATAAGCTCGACTTATAAATGCTAACTACCTAGCTTATGAGGGTATATTTTTTCAATGTTAAAACAATTTGAAGCCCCCTTTGAAAAATACCTTATTAGTTATTACGCCCTTGTTGTAGGTGACATATATTGGATAATGGATGGTAATTAACCTTGATTCAAATTATTAGCTATAAATATAAAAAAAAAAATATATTATATACATTAAAAATGTATGGAATTAGGAATATTATTGTGGGAGATTGTGGGTTTAATTTTTTGGTGTTTTATAATGGATTTGTAAACTCTGCATCCCTTGAAATTAGTTGTATGATCCTCAGAGCAGAGGGCGCATTTTGCGGGGGTGTGCATTATTTAGTGCAGTTTTTTAAATGATTATCAACGCACATTTTACGAAGCAAGAATAAAAACACTTGATAAATTATGTTAATATTTACCAATGATGAGCTTCCCATCGTTTGGGTCCACACATGAATTTGATTCCATTGTTTGAAAATTAGTAGTGTATCCACAAAATGTTCCATCCTACATTTAATCACCTAAAAAAACAAATAAAAACATCTGTTATGTTATTATGATGAAACATTAGGAAAATAAATAAATAAATTCTTACATTATCAATTATATGAGCTCAACTTGTTATGATGAATGCACAAGAATTCGAAGGTTGTACAAAAATGTAACCACATTCGTATATTAGAATCCCAAATTGCTGAAAACAAATTGCTAATTACTAATTTTTAATCTTAATACATGTCTAATTTGTCCAACTGAAATTTTTGTACTAAAACCTCTTTTGGTTACTATTGTATTAATGTATTCTAGTAGCCTAGAGACCAGAGTAACGGGCACCTAGAGGTAAAACAAAACAAGATAATACTCACAAATGACTTACAGCTTATATAGGTACCTGTATTAATTGAATTGATTATTTTATTAAGAATAATTAGTATTTTCCATGACGTGAAATTAATTCTATATTAATAAATGTAACATTTCTTTAATAATCATTGATCAGAATAAAAACAATTCAAACCGTTAAATAATCAAACATAAACAAATAATCATTAAATTCTATTTGATAGGTAAATTAGATATCTTTGGAAAAAATGCAATTTTACAAGTATATTTTAAAGCTTTATAGCTTAATAAAATGTAAATATTTATTGTAGGAAATATCATATTTTTTGATAAAAAAATATTTTTTTTTTTTTTTGTCGTACTTTGTTTAGTAGATACCTACATAATTGAATTATATAGTTGCTATTTGGAATGCTAAATCAAATTAATAATTATTTATTCAGATAATAGACAGAAGAATAATAACAAAAAATACAATTGCTTCTGGTTTCCTTTAGACATTAGCAATAGAATGATCACACTTCACCACAACGCTCCTTATGCTATAAAATATTTTGTAATCAAATCTGCCTTTAGGTTAGGTTAATATTGCCGAATCGCTGACTCCAAATACAATATTTAGGTTCCGACTAGAAAAAAAATAATAATCAGATCAATAATGAAAAGTTCTAAAATAAAATTTTGACTATTGTTATTATCTAAAATCCATATATTAGATATCCGTA
>NC_042494.1:168202272-168208773 GCF_005508785.2 Acyrthosiphon pisum | reverse complement strand
TCTAACAAGTTCTTATATCCCATAAATTATCTTAATAATAAAAAGGTGAGGAAGTACCTATATTACAATATATATAAAGGTAAACTTAATGGTATTGCTGTTAAAGTAATTTATTTTACTATTATAGTAAAGCAGTAGATTGAATTAATTTTTATCAAAAACATTTAATTTGATAGGTATACTTACTTTAACATTTTCAAGTATGTATCCACTTAATATTTTTAAATAACAAAAAACAACTAAAATTAATTTTCAGTTTAAATATCTAATTTTGTCCAAATTTGAACTTTAATTATATATTTAAAAAAACTATGTTTTTATAATTTTTTAATTCTATGGATACAGTATTAAATACTATTATGAAAAGCATAAAAAAAAATGTTCAACCCTTAATTATAAAATTTATCATTTTATACATTTTTAACTAGAAAATAATTTGCAAATTATTGATGAATTTTGTTAAAATGTGAAATTTATATGCCAATAAAAAAAAAATAATGGCTACATATCTTTTATATTTTTGAACAGATATTCTAGAAATGTATAACTCTATAAGGAACTTGGTATTACATTTTCAAACTGTTTGACCTAGCAAAGATTTTTTTGTTAAATTGAATTTTTTCTTTTTAAACTAAGAAAAAAATTAAATAACTTATGGGTATATCGTATATATAAATAGCTCTAAAAGAGTAAAAATGTTTTGAAAATTGTATGGGATATATTATAATATATATAATATTGCATTCATCAATATGTAATATATTAATATTTTGTACTTATGATAAAACAAAAAAATGTATGTACCATGGCTATGGTCAATGGTCAAATATTATTAACTAGGTGGGTATTTCAATTAGTTTATATAAATAATAAAATAGGTAACATTGAATAATTGTATGTATAATACCTATATATCTAGTTAATTACGCATGACACGAAAAGAAAAATAACTTAACTGCACGACAATGATGATTAACTGTAAAAATTTAAGTTACAATAATTAACATTTTAACTGAATAAGTTAATAGGTTAAAAACAAAAATAATTAACTAGTTAAGTTTAAAAAGTTAAAAAAATTAACTTTTTAACTTAACTTTAACTTTTCAACAAGTTAATGCCCACCTTTGTCTGTGTCGATATTACACATCTACACATGCTATCACCTATGCACTGATAACTAATAAGTAATCGCTATTCACTAATCATATCATTCATATCTACTGAACTTAGTAGGTGAGAAATTCAATTTGAAATAGAAATATGTAAAAAATTAATATTTGTACAAATGTAACCACTACCCATACATTTTAACTACCTGCTTGAATACCTACTAATTAAAAGATTTAGACATGCTTATGGAAACTTATTTTTAGATATAGGTAATAGGTATAGGTAGAAACCTAATTTTTAGAAAAAACATTTTAAACATTTTCATTGATTATAATTTATGACTTTCCGTAGAATTGTGTCATATTAGGTACATATTATTGATTATATTAAATTATGAAATAATATAAACAATTTAATTTCTGCAGTATTTTCATCTGGATGTTTTACTTTCTAATAATATTAATATACATTCATTTCACCATATCGGTTTACATTCCGTGGTTTTTATTTTCCGTTAAAACAAATATTAGGACTTTTACATTCTGTAATTAATTAATTATATAATATGTAATAATTATTCTGTAATTAAACATTCGAATCATTCGATCAATCTACATTCTAGCGGGTTTTTCCTGGAAAATGACACGAGTTCGTTTAAATTAGATCTAAATCTTAGAATCATAGTATGGTCACAATACAGTTTACCTATTTTAGTTATATTAGTTATACCTATTTTTTAAAATGTTTATTAGCTACTAACCAAAAGTTATTATAGCTCAACAATTAATTTAATATACGTACAAAATAAGGACCTCAGTAATATTTATACTTAATGATAATAATAATTTTTTATAATGAGATGTAATAATATGTAGTTTCAGAGATTGTTCTCACCAAAGCAACTTGCAACCGCAACTTGATTGCAACGCAACTGCAACGCAACGGAGCACAAACAAATTAACGAACATGTTCCCACTGGTTGCAACTCGACCGAAAAGCGATCAAACTTGCATGAAACTTAATTGCAATCGATTGAAAGCAACTCGACATGCACGGATTTTTCTCCAGTTGCGTATTAGTTACCACCGTACGATCATTTATTTGTTTTTAAAAATACACATATTTTTAATATTTGTATTATGACTAATGAGCAAGAGAGAAACATTTTTTTTGTTCAACAAATCGAGCAACATTCATGTCTGTATGATATAAGATCTCCAAGTTATACCAGGACGGATAAAAAAGAAAGAGCTTGGGAAGATATAGCTAAACAAACTAATGAATCTGGTTAGTATTTTTTGAATTTTTTGAATTTATTATTTAGTTTTAACAATTAATGTAGTATTATATTTTAATATAGTATAATATATAATTAAATGATATAATATTGTATTAGTTAATTAAAAAAGTATAATCAGTTTTAAACAATCAAGTGCACTATAAATATAAACAAAAAATAATCTAAAGTACATAGGTATCTTTGAAGTTAAATATTAAATATGTTAAATATTCCATTGATAAGAAATTGCACCGGCAGGCGTCATAAAATAATCACATAGTTTTTCCCGTAATTGTTGGGCTTGTGAAGTTGCTCTTGTTTGTTGAGGTTGAACTTGAAGTTCACGATTATTTGCGGATGATTCATTCAAGAACATTTGAGGACGGCTATATATTCCTTGATGTACTCGAATAAAATTATGTTATACACAAGCTGATCTTATTACAGAATTTATGGTTTCTTCTTTGCAACAAATTGGACCCTCAAAAAGTCTGAATTTGGATACCAACATTCCAAACGCACATTCAACACTTTTACGGGCTCTCGATAACCTAAAATTAAATATTCGTTTCTTCATGTCTAAAATTCGTTTGGGATAAGGTCTCATAATATTAATTTTTAAAGGAAATGCTTCATCAACTACAAAATAAAATGGAAAATTTTCATTGTTATCAGTTAAAGGGAGTGGTTTTGGTGAAGGTAAAATTTAAACTTTCTTGACTCCAAGCAACGGCCTAATCCCGAAGTTCGAAAAACCGCACCATCACTATTCCTTCCTACTTCTCCTACGTCTACTGTTGTAAACAACCCATCTGCGTCAACACTGGCCATAAGTACAATTGAAAAAAAACATTTGTAGTTAAAAAATGTTGAGCCTGATTTGGGGGGGCATTTTATTCTAAAATGTTTGCCATCGATAGCACCCACACAGTTTGGCATATTCCATAACTCGTAGTATCTATTAGCAATATTTTTCCATTTTTCTTCAGATGGCGTTGGAAGAAATTTTGGTTGAAGTGCTTCCCAAATACCTTCAGTCGTAGTTTTAATTATCTCACTTATTGTAGACAATCCCCTCATAAAAATATATGTTAAACTCCGGTAGCTAGATCCAGTAGTCAAATACCTATTATATAAAAAATAATCATGTGTAAAAATAAAATAATTAAGTTATATGTAAAGAAAATAATTTTTTTTTAATAATTGATAACAAAACTTGTTCAATCTTCCATTAAATTTTCAAGTTTTTTGTATCAGCCGAAAAATTTTAATCGACATTTATAAAAATAACAAAAAAAATTTGAATATTTCAAATGCCTATAAATAGCTGAAAAATTTACGAAATATTTTGAAAAAAAAAAAAAATTTTCCTGTTAAGAAAATGTCACTTTAAACAACTGGTGGAAGTTTCAAATTTCTTCGACTTACACTTTTTGAATAAAAATAAATATCAAAAATCGTTTGAAGCTAAATCGTTGTTTTATGTGATTTCTAACTTGTACTTATCGCTATTAAAAAAAAATCATAAATCGTAAGTCACAATTTTCTTAAGATTTTAAATATTTATACCTAAGGTTTGAATATATTAATTGTTTTTAGTTGCGACTTGTAAGGAAAAATGGAGAAATTTAAGGACCGTGTTTCTACGTCATTTAAGAAAAAAAACACCAAGTGGATCGCAAGCTGACTTTTCGAAAAAATATTATTTGTACGATGCTATGCAATTCCTTATGCCATTCATTAAAAGCGGAAGACAACAAAAAGGTAATTTAACAGCTCCACAACCCGAAACAGAAATGTCGCCAATGTCAGATGTGAATATTTTTGATGATGTAACTGAAGATGAATTTCCAAACAGTAACCATACAGTTAATTCAGAACCTGTTCTCGATCAATCAACTTCTCAACCGACTCAACCTATACATAACAAAATGTTGAGTAATATTGGCCATCAAAAAAGTAACAAAAAAAAAACAACTAATGAAATTGATGTGGACAGATGTTTCATCGATTATTTCAAAAACAAGAAACATAAACCAAACGATAGTGCCGATGAAAAGTTTTTATTAAGTCTATTACCAGATGTACAACAAATGAGTCAAACACAAAAAAGGAGATTTAAGAGGGAAGTGTTGGCTGTGATTGATTCAATTTTGGAAGAACCAACTACATCCACGCCATCTACATCAGATACAGGAAATACTTATTCTTCGGAAACTGACAATTCAACACTACAAACACCAAATCACACTGTGGATTCATATAAGGATAACGAATTTGATTTTTATTATTAAATTAAGTATTTAGTTAAGTATTTTTCTGGTTTACTTTTTTTAAAGCAATTGTTTTGTTATCTAAATTTCTAATTTCAAAATTTATAATTTACTAATGACTTATGTTTAATGACTTTTCTTTAATAAATTATATAACTACATAAAAATACAATGGATTTTATAATTGAATTGAAATAATTACCTTAATGTAACTAGAAGTCTCTCTTCAACGCTTACTGCTTGACGAAAATTAGTATCTCTTTTCCTTATACTTGCTTCTACTATATTTACAAGGATTGTAAATGTTTCGGGATTCATGCGATAGTAACCATGAAATTTTTCTGGATCTTGATCCAACTCTTTTGAAACAATAAATGTACTGTAGCACACATTTCTAATATAGTGTGGATGAATCCAAAACCGTCTCTTTCTTTGCCTCTTTCTTTTTTTTAAGTATAAATAGGCGACAACAACGTCATCCTCAGATGAAGACATATTTAATTACCAAAAATATTAAATTACTGACTTTACTACTTGAGATACACTGGTCACTGATACACTGGGAGACAACTGACTACTGAGAGGATATAACACTCACTAAACAACATAATAAAAAACATAATAAAAACAGTTGCAGTTGCAAAGTAGGTAAATAATTCGTTCAGTGAGAACACTGAACGCAACGCAATTTAAACTCGACTGCAACCCAACGAGTTGCACGATCGAGTTGCGGTTGCAAGTTGCTTTGGTGAGAACAATCTCTTAGGGGCCTCGCTACTATCATTTTTTAAGGGGCAACATTTTGGCAATTTCTAATCTAGTCATTGCCGCCCGGGATCTATGTGTTAGTTGTAAATGATTATTAGTGTGAGTGAAATTAAATGCCTTAAATAAATTAAATTTATTCCCTCTTGTACGCGCATGCACATGTCAATAACTCGATAACCATATCAATTTCACTACACGAATTTTACAAAAACATACATATGTTTTGACAAAATTAAAGTTCGTTAACATTGTTTGATTTTGATTCTGAAAAAATATTTTAATTCAGCAGAAAAATGTCTGTAGATCCGTTTTTCCGTTTTTAATATTAATTTTAATTATGATTTGAAAAAGTTGATATTTTCAAGTTTTCAATTACAGTTCACAATAATACAAAATTTAGTTTTTACAAAGTGCTTTTTTTTAGTTTATTTTCTATAAATATCAATAAAATTATATTTGTTGGGCCAAAAGCGTCAACATTTATTAGAAGGCTCCTGATATATTGCTTAAATAGCAATTGAAAAATATTACAAATACATAGGGACAATTTTATTAATTATTAGCATTTAAAGTACGGTTTTTGACAAAATATATAAAATTCACGAAAATGTGCACATTACTTTGAGTTTAGGAATTCACAAAAAAATGTTATTTTTAAATCTAAGATTTGAAAAAGTAATGCAAGTTTGAAGATTTCTAATAAGTAGTAACATGCTACATTTTGTTATTTTAATTGACTTACTAATGTATATTATATATCTATGAAAAAAGGTGGTATTATTATAGTTAAATAATATTTGTTTATAATGATGTTCAATATTTTATACAAATGATTAATAAATATTACTTGATATAATAAATAAATAACTATAGGTACTACACTTTATACTTTATAGAAATCTGTCTGTGTTCATAGTTTCATACGTTATAGGTAACTTATAAGAGCGTCTCTAGACGCTATACTGCTATAGTCTCTATATACTATCAAAGTGTTTCTTATACCATAGAACAATACGATAATATGAAGGCCGTCTTTTATTCTACAGTTGTGACCAATATTGAAATCGGCCG
>NC_042494.1:168200881-168201632 GCF_005508785.2 Acyrthosiphon pisum | reverse complement strand
GGCCGACTTTCGATGACAAGAAGGAGACGGCTATCTAGTTGTTGTAAATATCTATGGGCGTTATTCACAAATTTCACGATAAAATAATCTCGAAATGAGCAGCTTATCAGTGGCCTTGCAATTATGTACAAGAGGCAAATGCGTGGGGTCGCAATAATGTTTGAGGGCTTACAGCGCCACCTGAATAACAAACGGTCATAATTAGAACAATATAAAACAATAATAAAAAAAAAGGTAGGTAAGTGTCGCTCTGCTGAACAGTAGGTTTCAAGTGGGTCACTGTATAAAGGATGGTATTAAATTTGAATTCAATAATATCAAGGAAACGAGTTAAAAAGTTAAGTTACTTTTAACTAAGTTAAATAATGCGTTATTTGTTTTTAAGAGTAACTTCTATAACTAACGAGTTACATTATTTTCCATGTTATTCAGTAACTTATCCTTATGTATACAATTAATTTTATTCTCAAACCAAATATTAAAAATATGGCTAAAATGCACTTTACCACACACCTCACGAATTTCATTTAAAAAAAAAAAAAAAGACGTGTTTTTCCACGCTGATTTCGAAACTGTTTGAATTTTTTTGCGGAAATCATTATTTTGGAAGTTATAGCTTCCCAAAGTTTGCGATTTTACGTTTATTTGCATGCGCGCAACACTACACTGTACTGCCGCGCGGAGTAATATTTATTCCAATTTGCCGACCGGTGACGGGGCAGGTTGATTGGAGCTACTATACTTATATCTT
>NC_042494.1:168182765-168200496 GCF_005508785.2 Acyrthosiphon pisum | reverse complement strand
TTTTTTTTTTTAATTTCTTTAGGTTACCTATTTTTTAATACGGAATTTATCTATACAATGGTATTACATAACAAGTCAAAGGGATATTTTCGATTTAAATTGTCCGAGCGAGCGCAGCGAGCGAGTGACCCCGCTCTGTGACTCGGCGCGGCAGTAAGTACTACATACTACATACAGTAGTGTTGAGCGCATGAGTATAAATGTAAAATCGCAAACTTTGGGAGGCTATAACTTCCAAAATAATCGTTTCCGCAAAAAAATGCAAACAGTTTCGAAATCAGCGGTAAAAAACACGTCTTTTTTTAAAAAAAAATCGAAATTCGTGAGGTGCGTGGTAAAGTGCATTTGCTCCAAAAATATATTCAATTTTGTAAAAATTAATATTATATCTGTGGAAAATATAACATAACTTTATTACACAGACAGTTATACAGTTACAGGCCGGCGGGGGATGGATCTGTAACGGGGATCATAAATGATACACAGCGTCCCCGTTACATCTTATCAATTTCAATCGCCAACATCCATGATATAATGGACTATCAATTATTGAAATATATGATATGATTATATCAGCAAATTCTCATAAATAACAAAATGGCAGTGCCCGTGAGTTCAAGGCACCGTCCCCTCTTTTTTCAAATAATTTTAAGATTTGTGAGAGGTTAGGTTAGGTTAGGCGAGCGTCTGTAGTTCATTATAACAAATAATTAATTTGTTCCGTAGGCCGTAGCCCATTGTTCGTACTTAATACTTGTTAGTAATTTATTGTTTGCATGGTTTTTAGATTACAATCTTTAAAGACTTAAGTACGAATCCATTGAGTTTTGTAGTTTTGTACCATGACAAATTAAATTAAATCTGTAATAGTTTATACCTACTCTGTTGCACGGACACATGTTTTTAAGTTGATTTTTTCTACATTTTTTTAACGACGTTATTCGTGCGCCATCACACGACGATTGCCAATAATATTTTTACCGTTAAACTATATTTTTCCTCGCAAACTGTCAATTGTTTACTTGTACAGCACTTTTCTGTAGTACGTTTGGAACGGACAGCTACGTCGTCGGACTTAACGGAGAAATGTATGGACTACCTAGCCTGTTGAAAACGGCGTACTACGCTTGTAGCGAGATCGAGCGTAACAAGTTCGACTTGATGGAAGCACCGGACGTCGATATCCGAAATTGTTGCGAGTCGCTGTTCGACATTATAAAAATCGACAAAAACCAAAACGAGGGCAACGATAGGCAAACCATGTACAGCAGATCGAAATTCCCCATCAATGACCAGAGGTATAAAAACATATGCGAAAAAGCGGCGTTGCACGAGCACATCGATTGCCTGAGACTTGCTCACGAAGTCGGCGTCCCTTGGGGATGGGACGGCGGTAAGGCGTGCGATATAGCTGCCAAATCGGGAAATCTAGAATGTTTAAGATATGCCGCGGAGAACGGTTGCCCCTGGGACAAGGAGACATGCAACTGGGCCGCGAGGAATGGTCACCTGGACTGCCTAGTTTACGCTCGGGAAAACGGGTGCCCTTGGGACGAGGAGACGTGCACCTGGGCCGCGAGGAATGGTCACCTGGACTGCATAGTTTACGCTCGGGAAAACGGGTGCCCCTGGAACTCGGAGACTTGCAAGTGGGCCGCGAGGAACGGTCACCTGAACTGCCTAGTTTACGCTCGGGAAAACGGGTGCCCCTGGAACTCGGAGACGTGCAGCAATGCTGCGAGGAACGGTCACATGGACTGCCTAGTTTACGCTCGGGAAAACGGGTGCCCCTGGAACTCGGAGACGTGCAGCGAAGCCGCATTTAACGGTCACATGGAATGCCTGGTTTACGCTCGGGAAAACGGGTGCCCCTGGGATGTGGCTACGTGCAGCAAAGCCGCATATAACGGTCACATGGACTGCCTAGTTTACGCACGGGAAAATGGGTGCCCCTGGGACCAGAAGACGTGCAGCAAAGCCGCATATAACGGTCAGCTGGAGTGCCTGGCTTACGCTCGGGAAAACGGATGCCCCTGGAACTCCTTGACGTGCAGCGAAGCCGCATTTAACGGTCACACGGAATGCCTGGTTTACGCACAGGAAAATGGGTGCCCCTTGGACGAGTGCAGCTGGTCAATGATGTATGCACGGTCAACTAGAATGCTTCGTTTACGCACGGGAAAACGGGAGCCCGTGGAACAAGGAGACGTGCCAGAAAGCCGCTTATAACGATAATATGCACCACAGCCTAGTTTACGAACTAATATTTAATAAAATAAATTGGCATGTCTGAGTGTGTGACTAGGTAAAATTTATTTTATACACATTTTATTTGCGATATAATAATTATTTAATTTGAGTTTAAATAAAATACAATTATTACAATCATCTTCGTGGTTTTATTCAACATACTTCCAACACTTCAACTGAAGTAGTTGAGTATATTACATCATTCACAATAAATTATATTAAATAATAAGTGGCCCAGTAACTGTAAATAAATAAATGCATTTGTTATTCAATACTATTAGTAATGCAATAAATTAAAAATAAAAGGTTTTTTGAAATTTTTTCCAATTAAAGTGATAACTGATTCACTGATAATAATATATATTCTGTGATAGCTGATAATGTTAACAGAGTCGGCCGTTTTGCAAGTTGCAATCGTTCGGATTTTCGGACATTCTCTGTCTCTAAACGCTTGTAAAAAAACTTAGCAAAAGGCATATTAAGCAAATTTTGTTGCACGTTTTTAAGTGCATCATACCTACATATTATTACAAAGTCGATTCTTAGGGATGGTTATTCTTTTAAATGCGTAGTGAAACTGTGCGGATAAATGAAAATGCAATAAGAAACTGTTAGTTTTTTTTCTTTTCCCAAATCCTTGCTCGGTAAGTATTTTATTATTGTGATACAATGATGTTAACTATGGAACAAGTCAATGGTACTTGTTACATATAGGACAAAAATAACAATATAAACCTACAACATAAATCATAATGATACACAGTTACACATACCTTGATTTTAGTCTAGTGAACAATAAGACAGATCTCAACAAACTAAAAAAAACCGTGCACAATACATAACGAGTACCAAATCATTGTATTTTGTTCAGTTGTTGGGACGCTAGTAGTTTTTTGTAGTACGCTACAGATACTCCCCCAAAAGAAGTAGCTTGCCATCGCGATTTTTTTTTTTTTTAATGTAGTACGCTGCTTCTACTGCTATTGTTTAAACTTTAAATGTAACGCGCTTATTTTACACTCCATTTTTTTTTTAATGTTCCAATTTAAGGTAGTTAATAGTTTGTACTGATTTAACATTTGGTCACTGGACAGGTTTTAATTATGTGAGTTAATTGTGGATTAAACACGAAAAATTCATTAATATACTCATCATTATTATTATATAAATAAATAATTAATAAATATAATAGTTATCAATTATCATACTATTTTAACTATCACCAAATAAGTATTGAAGGTAGAGATAAAATAATGGGAATTTTCGACACGCTAACTGAAAATTACTAGCGCACTAAATTATAATGTTACATTAAGTGTATTGTAGCATTGCTACAATTATAGCATGCTACTTCCAACCACTGGTTTTGTAGTATAAAATATAAACTATTTTTTTGTTACACTTTTAGGTGTGAAATTTGGTTAGAAAGCTGTCAACTGCCAGCTGATATTCTATCAAAAAGAAAATGTTAAATATGTTGTATAGAAAACATTTTGAGAAAAATAGGCTTCTTAATGATTTGGAATCTAGTAAGTATATTTTTAAACATTAAATATAAATTAAACAAATCATAACACTTAATGCCGTCCCACTTTGAAATATCAGTAATTTATATTTCATCAATATTATTATATAATCAAATTATTCAGAAATAACGGTTAATAGAAAATAACGAATAATAAAGATTTAATATGTACTATACCTTAATTATGGTCCCTTGGAGCTTACTGCTTAGTAATGAATGCCTTCATGTCCCACAGTACAAAGTCTACTGACCGCTCCTGAACAAACACTATAGATCAATACAAAGCTCATATTATAATATAATTAACCTTTTTGTGTGATTTCAGATACTACATAATTGACAACTTAATAAGAAAATGGAGCCTTGCAAGTTTTTGAATACAAATTAATAAATAATTTAATATTTACTGTATTATTGGTTTATGAATATAGTATGGGGTGAAATATCATGAACTAACAGCTTGAGATCAAAAACTACGATTACAATATCAATTCTGACTTCTAGATTGAACGGATTGTTTAAATGAATATCTTTTTCTTTTTTTGAAAAAAAAAATAACTAGTAATATCATTATAATCTTTATATTATGCAATTTGTAGTGCTTTAATTTAATTTAAAAAAACCACTGTAGCTAATAGTATTCTCATTGTGATGAAATCAGTGCTTCTTAAATACAACTCAATTAAATCATTAGTTACTTCATTATGGAATATATTATGAAAATGTTTAATTATTAAAGTAAATAAAGTAAACTTATAACTACTGGGGAAAAACTATAACTTCAGGTCTTAATGGACAGATATGGTTACAGAGTTTATCTTTTTAAATACTGATTCAGATTTTCTATGTATCAAATGTCCACAAATTTTCTAATCACATTTTTATTTCAGAAATTTAACTTTATCAAAATTATGTTTTATTCGGACTGGTCAACAACTATGATGGCCATATTGTGATTGTACCTTTTATATTGGATTGATCGTTGTCGAAACATCTAGTGAGTATATTTTTAAACATTAAATATAAATTAAACAAATCATAACACTTAATAACGTCCCACTTTGAAATATCAGACCGTGGACTGTCAGTTATGCAGACATATGAAGTGCATGACCGGTGTGGTTACAAATTGTGTTTTAAAATTATGTCTAGTGATTTGCATACCTTATGTAAATGAGTGTTGGGATTAACTTATTTTACGAGTTACTGTTACAAAACTCGTTTGAAACAGTTGCCCTACCTTTCTATGTGAAAGAGTTTACACATACCTACTTTGAGTTACTTTTTTGTGCTAATTTCATTAAATAACTTTATTTTTTAGAACCAATTAAAAATATTGCAATAGCAAATTTACAATACCATGCTTTTTTCTTAACGTGTATAATATTAGGCTATATGTTCTATAGAAGTTTTCTTTATATGACTTATATAACTTATTGAGACTAGACATTTGTGTTAATCTATTATTTACCTTATTATAACTTAAGTAATATCTTTAACTTCTTTATATTTAAGATCTAATGAAAATGTCCTTAAAAAAAGTAACTCAAGTAATTTAATTATAATTTTGATATTATGCAATTTGTAGCTTGCTTTACTTAACTCTATAATCTAATAATTTTTATATATTTTAATTTAATAATTTCTGACACAATGAACAGAAGAAATCATTAATTGTGTAATTAACAATTCGGTTTTCTTTAGGGATGCAATCAATGGCTATCCAGCGAAAACGCCGAGAGCACGACACTTATTCTACATATTCTTCATCCGGTTGACAACAGTGCCTATGTGAGTTCCAGTTACAGGATAAGCTTAGTTATTTTGTCATGTCTTCAGAGTTTTCTAATAAAGAGGTCATAAAATATTCTCTATAAGTGTTAGGATCAAACTTTAAACTGAACTTGGAATTGTCCATAAATTTAAATGTGTAATGTATAATATAAACTTCACAATTAAATTCATGAGGGTATGGAATCAGTTTCAGCATTGGACATTGGTGTGTGCTGTCACCGTAGATGACATCTGATTTCAATATTTTAATTACTGTATTGAAATGTTCTTTTGATGTACGACGCTCTGTATCATATGACCTAATCGATCAGGTCCATGATATAACACTTTCTGGTGTTGAAATTTATAAAGACTACAATTCAGTAAGCACCAACTAACCATGTCAGAATAACCATACTGTTCTGAATGAAAGTAATTTTGTTATGCACTTTTCCAACTAGATAATCTTTATTTTTTGGCATCTTAATTTGTTTATAGTATGTCAAATCATTAGGGAGCATATTTTTTTGTAAATCTATAGTTTGCACTGATCGTCAAAACGGAGATTTATGGCTGCCAGTTTTCGAAACCGATTTTATTAAACAATTATCGTCTAATGGCTTACTCACATCATGTATATCCATGTTGAGCTAATAGGCTCATCAGCATTGAACCTACTTACATTGTTACATTCTGTAACCACAACACTTTCAATACCATCTACCACTTTGGGAGAAATGTTATTTTCATCTATTGTAGTGGTCGAAGACTTTGGGATTTTTAACGACAGGGCTTTGAAAGAACGGTAATTGGTTTGTTGGAGATGTCTGTGTTGTTTCTCTTTTTTCCCCCAACTTTCTATTGCGTCTAAATGGTTATGGCTAGACATTTCTGAGATTTTTCTTTGCCTTTCATTTCCTTTGGTCTGCCTAGACTTATTGTCAAAATCAAGTGTACGTGTATGAGTATTTTTTCTGATATTAAACTTTATTTGTTTGTGTGCATTCATCACGCGCTCTCTCATAAGTCTTAAAAACTGACCGAATTTCCAACTTCGGTCGCTATTAAGTAAATCAACTTTTACCGTTTTAAACCAAGTCTCAATGGTAGCATTACTCTGGTGTATTTCAATGTTATTTTTGACTTAAATTACATATTTATCAAATTAAATAACATAAAATCAAAATTTATGTAAGTAGTATAAAATAAATAATAATTTTTTCAAACAGTCTTCAGGTCAGTATGGAGATTTACCCAAGCAATAGCATCACAGAATGATATGAAATGACTATCACTACACAAATCAATAATCATAGCCTTCTATCAAACTTTCTAATGTTAACCATAAAAGGAAAACCGTTAATGGATTTTTAACTGAAAAATAGTTTTAAAATTTTCGAAATTTTGATTAATTTAGCAAACACTTAATATTTAAATGTATACAAAAAATAATCATGGCTATGTATCATTAATATTTCAACTCACAAGGAATCTAGCATTCATTTTTCATGCTATCCACCTAAATGAAAAAGTTTATATCAATGAGTTACAAAAAATTTGTTTTTTTTTCAAAAAAGTTTCGGTATGAAATATGCTTAAAAATTAAAAAAGTATTATAGATTTTAATTTATTTGTTAAGTTTCTATCAGGATTTTAATCAGGTCATATTAATAATATATGAAAAAAAATTCCCACACAATCACTATCATTTTTCCAAAAACTGTTCTATATCTGAAGAACGAACAAGATAAATCCAACACTGCAATGTTTATAAATAATATTTGGTATCTAATTTTTACTAATACACAAGTTGGGCCAGTTAATGATCATTTGTAACTCAGTTAAGTAGGGTAAATATGCATCAATAACAAAACGTTAAAAGCTATACACTTTTTATTACACATTTTTTTTATACAATGCAAAACTAAATTATAGTTTAGTGTTTATACTTTATAGTTTAAACAGTATTTCTATATATATTTTCATATAAGTTAGATTGGTAGAATATAAAAGTTTTAACTTTAAATAATTCATAGAAAATATTTTTTGACATGAAAACGAAATAGACTGAAATAGTGAATAGTAATAAAATTAACTTTTTAACTCATTAATGCCTAGCTTCACAGTAATACATTTTACATATAGTAGGCAATTCAAATTAATTATTTTGTTTTAAATATAAATACATGCATTAAATCATTATATTTGTGTAGAGAAGTTCACGTTCAAAACATGATATTATCAGATATTTAAGGAGAAAAGTGTACTTTTCCTAAGTTTATGTGACAAATCTTGCATACATTCTTTAATAAATTGTTATGTATTTGAATTTATTAACCTTTCAATTGATTTTCCCAATACATTTGTCAAACACGAGAGTCTAGAGCAACAATCATGATCATCCTATTATTATTTGCATCAAACTAGTCTCTACTATAAGCCTATAAAATATAAATTACAATATTCATAAAATAAATAATTCATTTTTAAAAAATTTCAATTTTATACTTACTATATTTGGTTTAATCTTTGTTCAACTAGTGAAATACATATTTTGAACTGGCTCAGAATATGTAATGAATCCAGATTCCAATATAATAGAAACCAAAATTAAATACTGACATCAAAAATATTTTATGTCTATTATTATATTTAAAAAAATATTATATGTGCATGTGTGTATGTATACAATATACTTGTAATGATTAAATAAGGTTGCCAATGTTCCAATTACAAACCTTAACATAATTACATTTCCATCCTAAAACATAAATTTTAAATATTCATATATTATTTACATTATCATTAGATTAAAATTTCTTTGCATTTTTAATTACTTCTTTTTCATGAAAAGCTAGTATTAATTTGTATAATATTAATTCTAAACATGGTATCAGTTCTTCAGTAGTGGCTTTCATTAATAATTTCATAAAGGCTTTTTATATGAACTCTTTTGGTGGAATCTAACAACCGTTACTAAAAAGTAACCAAAAAGTTTTATAAAATATCAAGTAGGTAACAACTTATGTATGTTCCATGATATAATATATATATAATTTTTTTAATTTTTTTTCCAGTGGTGTTCTAATTACAAATTGTCAATACTTTTTATATTCTACAACAAAAACTTAAAGTTTAAATTGTAATGAAGCATATTTATTTAAAGTTGATCTAATTATTATTATTAATAATAATAATAATGAATATTGAATAGCATCAAATAAAATTGTACAATAAAATGATGTACAAATATTAGTGTTTTAGACTTTTAGTTATCATGACATTAAGAGGATTCCTCACCCGTATATAATTATAATTTTAAAACACTCATAACTCGCTTTAAAATTAAAATATAATAAAAATCCAATGAGATTTCCTAAATAGTAGATAATATACTTACATTTAAATTTTATAAGAGGTCAATTCACTCTAATTTTTAATCCAACAGAGCTACACGTGTTCAGCTACAATTTGCTATGTTACACACTTGTAAGACTG
The DNA here is from genome assembly GCF_005508785.2 of Acyrthosiphon pisum. Classification (NCBI taxonomy): domain Eukaryota; kingdom Metazoa; phylum Arthropoda; class Insecta; order Hemiptera; family Aphididae; genus Acyrthosiphon; species Acyrthosiphon pisum. Next base: position 168,191,450 of record NC_042494.1, on the reverse strand, counting down.
AGGTAACATATGCGGGTGAGGCGTCCTCTTAAATATTATTTTCAAGACTTGCGTGATTTTATTGCAGTAGTTGTTCCTTTTATAGTTAAATATATTATATAGTTAATTTGTTAAGAGTGGAATTCAAATAGAAAAAAAATTAATTTGATTTCATTACCTAATCCATAAGTTCTAGAACAAGCATATTCATATAACCAGTTTAAACACGACAAAAAGTTTTTCTTAACTTCCTCGAGGTAAATATTTATGCTCTGTAATTCCAACTTTTTCGGGTTCATAATAAATAACAGCTTGTTGTTTCGAGTCTGTATTATTTTTTTTGTAAAGCTTTTATAACATTTTGCACTTTTTATCCTTTGAATTCTCCTACTATAAGTGGAGTTGTTACTATTGTAACACCACACTGTCATTGTATCTATATCATGTACTTATATAATTGTCGAGCTATAATAGTTTTTACTGGAAGCTAATAAAAAAAAAATAAAAAATAAAAAAGTATCTTAAATTTAAAATTAATTTAGAAAACAAACAATCAAATAATTTAAACTCAGTTAAGACTCACCCATTCATAAAATGCTTTTAATTAAACTTTCTCTTTAGCAATTGTAATTTTGAATTCATCAGACACTGTTGCAGAACATAAGTTTCCAAAGTCTAGGATTTCAATAATAGGTATCTAAAAAAAATTACTCATAAATTTTATTTTATTTTTTAAATATAATATAAAATTATAAATATTATATAGATGTTACCTAATCAAATATATTGAAATTAATATTTATTGATCTTATTAAAAATCTAACAAAAGTTACTCACAGGTTCAAATCACAGGTACCATCTCGTCAGTAACATTATATTTTTCATGGAATGCTGGTTTCTTTTTTAGATTAGTTAAAGCTGTGTAATCATTAGAACAATCAGAAGGAACGCTTATAACAATTTCAGTGTCTTTATCAGACTGAATAAATAACATTGATACCTAGGTAGGCATAGGGGCAATTTGGGGGGAGGCTTGGAGGTGCTTATATTATGCCATAGGTATTTGACAACATTTATTTCTAAGACCTTATCATTTTCATAATAATTAAATACATGTATTACCTATGTATAGGTTACCTATCAGAATAATAATATAAATAAAAGTGTATTATGTTATAGGTAATTGTTTATATTAAGATTAATGCGAAGGTGTAAAAAGGAAGTTGTACGAAGGGAGGGGGTGTCGGGGCCAGAGCCCCCCACTGACCACTTAACTAGACATAAATCTAGCACCCCCATAAATTTAACCCAAATTGCGCCTATGTAGGTAGGTATTAATAATATCATTGAAATTAAATGGTTCAACTTTGTATCTAAAATCTCCTAAAACATTTGTAATTGACACTATTAGTAGAAATTCACTAGACCAACCCGGTTTTAAATTATCCCACATTATCATGTAAATGATAGGTCCAAACATTCCAGTGCATTATTTTCCACACCGGTTTAGTCTAGCGAATTTCTACATAGTGGCTATATAGTTGTATATCACAACAGACCTTTAACCTAAATATCAAAATATAAATGAAGTAGATATTATGTACACAGAAAAACTAGGGTATAATTAATCTACTATATCAGGGCATCTTTTTTTCTTCAAATTTGTTTTTATAAAGTGGTGTTTTGACGAGTTAAGAACCATGGTGCAAAAATTAATTGGCCAAAATTAATAGTTCTACCTAGAAACTAAAAGTATAAATAGTAGTATTTGATGGTATATAATTTAAAAATAAATAATTACAAAATCTATATAAAAAATGTTTATGAAAATGTACAACTCTACTAACACTTACTTTACTATAAATAAATACTAGTTGAAGTGTTGAACAACAAAATTAAAGTTAAGTTCGGCAATATATTTTGTGTACTACCTATTGGCGATCAAAAACTTATCAATTTTTTGGCCGGCAGAGGGTGGATCTGTAACAATTGTTGTGTGTCTGTAACAAGGTTATTAGAAGCTACTATTATAATCTATAAACCTTGGATAGTTGGATCTGTAACGGGCCAGTGGAAAAATGAAATATAAATGATACACACCGTGCCCCTTACATCACTTTCTATCGCCAATCAAACAAAAACTTACCGGCACCATAGAGTAATAATTACTCTATAACCGGCATATAATAATGGATCTTCGGCTCAAAAATACAACTTAAAATTAGTATAACATAATTTAAATTGTGCGGACATTGTCTTTTCATAATTTAATAAAGATAAAAAAGATACTACCCATGCGCAGTATAAATAACGGTCAGGTCTCTTATCTATACCCGGATAGTCTTGTGTATGAATTTGTTTTTTTCCCCACGAAATTTTGGGACAAGTAGTAAGTACCCCGAACATGCAAACTTGTCAAACTTGCACAATCCCATCGCTAGTCAGATTTCCTGTATTGAGGTTGTTAACACTGTTTAAGATATATCTACAACCGTGGTTGTTAATATTGTTGTGGTAAATGGTAATTTATTGTTTGCGCTTTGCAAGGTTTTTTACTTTTTTAGGTTATAATCTTTAAAGACTGTAAATTATAATCCGAAGAGTACATTGAGCTGTTTGTAAAATGTAAATAGTTTTATGCAATGAATAATTAAATTAAATTTGTCACCGTTTATTCGTTTGTACCTACTCTGTGGCTCGGATACATAATCGGATTTTAATCAGCTGATTAAGCTTAATCGAAGTTTAACCGTAGACGGTACATCTATTTACCGGCCCTTAAGTTGATTTTTTCAAATATTTTTAACGTCGTTGTTATTCGTGCGCCATCACTCGTCGATTTCCAATAATATTATCGTTGAACACTGTTTTTCCTCTCAAGCTTTGTTTACTTATTAGTCTTATCTCTGCTGTAGCACGTTTGGAACGGAGAGCAGCTACGTCGTCGGACCTAACGCGAAAATGTACGAATTACCTAGCCTGCGGAAAACGGCGTACTACGCTTGCAACAAGATCGAGCGTAACAAGTTTGACTTGCTGGAAACACCGGACGTGAATATGCGAAGTTGTTGTGAGTCATTGTTCGAAATTTTAAAAATCGACAAAAACCTAAACAAGGGAAATGGTAGGCGGACCATGTTCAGCAGATCACAATTCCCCGTCGATGACCTGAGATTTAAAAACGTATGCGAAAGAGCGGTGTTGCACGGGCACATCGATTGCCTAAAACTTGCACACGAAGTCGGTGTCCCCTGGGACAGTATGCCGGAATTTGACGGTGGTACGGCGTGCGACTTAGCTGCACAATCGGGCAATCTAGAGTGTCTTAAATACGCCTCGGAGAACGGATGTCCATGGAACGAGGATACGTGCAGCGGCGCCGCGAGCAACGGTCAAATGGAGTGTCTGGTTTACGCTCGAGAAAATGGTTGTCCCTGGGACACTGAGACGTGCAGCGGAGCCGCGTTGAACGGCCACCTGCAGTGTTTGGTTTACGCACGGGCAAACGGCTGTCCCTGGGACGGTGAAACGTGCTCCAACGCCGCGTCAAACGGTCACCTGGAGTGTTTGGTTTACGCTCTAGAGAACGGGTGCCCCTTGTCCTTTGATGCATGCTCCAGAGCCGCGGAAAACGGTCATTTGGACTGTTTGATTTACGCACGGCAAAACGGATTCCACTGGGACGAGCTTACGTGCAGCTTTGCCGCGAGCAACGGTCACTTGGACTGTTTGGTCTATGCACACCGAAGTGGGTGCCCCTGGACCTCTTGGACGTGCATTATAGCCGCATCGAACGGTCACATGGCATGTTTGTATTACGCACGGCAAAATGGATGTCCCTGGGACAAGAGGGTGTGCTCCGAAGCCGCATTGAATGGCCACCTGCAGTGTTTGGTTTACGCGCGGAATAACGGCTGCCCCTGGGACAGTAAGACGTGCTCCAACGCTGCGAGAAACGGTCACCTGGAGTGTTTGGTTTACGCACGGCAAAATAGATGTCCCTGGGATAAGAGGGTGTGCTCCGAAGCCGCGTTGAACGGCCACCTGCCGTGTTTGATTTACGCACAGAAAAACGGTTGTCCCTGGGACGAAGAGACGTGTAGCAATGCTGCATATAACGGTAAGCTAGAGTGCTTGGTTTACGCAAGAGTAAGCGGATGTCCCTGGGACGAGGAGACATGTATCCAAGCCGCATTTAACGGTCACCTAGAGTGTTTGGCCTATGCGCGGGAAAATGCATGTCCTTGGGACGAAGAGACATGCATCTTGGCCGCGAGGAATAATAATCATCAGGAGTGTTTGGTTTACGTACTGGAAAACAAGTGCCCTTAGGACTAAAACTACGAGACTGACATGGACTACCAGCTTACACTCGGGAAAACAGGTGCACTTGGGACGAGGATACGTATAGCAGCTCTGCGAGCAACGGTCACATGAAGTGTCTGGTATATGCACTAGAGAACATGTGGCCCTGGGACGCGCTTACCTGCTGCTTGGCCTCGAGGATCGGTCATTAGGAGTGTTTGATTTATGCATGGGAAAACAGATGCCTCGGGGACTAGAACTACAACAAATTTCTGTTCTAAAACTGTCTAGAGGAAAAAAATGTTATAATTTAATATAAAATTAATATGCATATTTACTTTAATAAATTAAAATTGTTTATTTTTCCGTCAAATATACTACTCTATTTCAACAATAAGTCGCAACAATTAGCTTTATTTGCGATTCGACAAAATATTCAAATTGTTATATTTAATTTATTTATTATATAATTTTAAATTCGTTCGATTTAATCAATTGTGCCATATTTTGAATTTTCATAATTAAATTGACACCAGTTTAAATTTAATGTTACCTATTTGTTGTATCAGTAATGAAAAAGTGATCAATTTCAATTGCCTAACATTTTTTATAATTATTTAGTAATGATTACATAGTCGGTTAATAAAACTATTAACTGAGTAAGTAAGTAGTAAGTTGGTATGTAATAAAATATTTGTAAAAAATATTAATATTAAACTAATTATCTTACAGTCTTCCACATTTTTAGTACTGTATTCACAAAATGTTCCATCCAACATTTAATCATCTAAAAAAACAAATAAAAACATTATTATAATGAAACATTAGGAAACAAATTAAATAAATTCTTACAATATCAATTATATGAGCTCAACTTGTTATGATGAATGCAGAAAAATTTGAAGCTTGTACAAAAATGTAACTGCCTTCATATAATATGAATGAATTAATATCAAATTGGTGAATACAAATTACTAATTGTTATTCTCAATCTTAATACACGTCTTTGTTCATCAGAAATGTTTGTACTAAAACCTTCTTTTTTTTTATTGTATTTATGCGTTATAGTAGCACAGAAACCAGAGTAACAGGCACCCAGAAGTAAAAAAAAACAAAATAAAACTCACAAGTAACTTGTAGCTCATATAGGTACCGTAAGAGCAGGATACTTTACTTCAGGGGTTAAACATTGCTCCAAAAAAAATATTTACTGATATCAATTCTAGCACATTACGATTTTGAGATAAGAGATTGTAGTTTTTTTTTGTATTATTCTTATTAATATTATACATTTTTTCAAACATTTCGAACATCAATCTATTAGTTCGCCTCCAAGATGAATGCCACGAAAAGAGTTGTTTTCAAAAACACAAAAACTCATGACGAAAAAGTTGTCCAAAATCCAGGGGATTAAAATTTAATTTAAAATGTATTGAAAAAAGACTTTTAATCAACTACAAAAAAAAAAAAATTATATTATTAAATTATATTGTGTATAGTTTCAGATTAGTTAAAACATAAGCACTAAACATTGCACCAATAGTTATTATATGCATTAAAGTAAGGTAATTTTAATCATTGTGAAATGTAACCTGTAATGTATTTTACTTTGCTCCAAATTTTGGGAATAAGTAAGTAAGTCACTTAGAATGACATTCAGATTTTTTTTAATTGTTTTTACCTCTCAACATCTATACATAGATGCGCGAACAGGTAATTTTTATCTTTGTAATTGAAGCTATAGTATAGGTTTAAACTAAAAAAGAAATATATTTGGAGCAAAGTATCCTGCTCTTACGGTATATCAATTGAACTGATTAAGAATTAATAATAATTAAGAATAATTGCCATTTGCCATGATGTAGATTTAATTCTATAATAATTATCAGATTCAGTGGTGCACACTAGAGGGTTCAAGGGTAGCAGCTGCTTCCCCTGATTTTTTTGGTAGGTGGGTGGGTGGACCCCCTGGCTCCAAAATATTTAAATCATAAAAATTCTACTATGTATAAAACTTGAATAATTATAAGCTTTGGTAATTTGCCTATTAGCCAATATAAAGGTAACAGATTCAATTTGCTACCCCTATTTATTTTTGTATGTAAATAGTAGGGTTGAGTGAATTTATGTATAAAAACTATACATGCATAAAACGTCTAAATTGTTATTACTATCTTTTCTTTCATAAGATATTTAAATTATTATTAAACATTTTTTTTGCACACCTTGAGTATAAATAATAATTGTTTTTACTGTAATTTGGATAACTTCTTAGAATTTAATAAATTATTTTTTATTTTTTATGTAATTAATAGGTAACTACTACTTTATTATTACTATTAGTTTCTTGCTTTATTTATTATTACTAATAGAAAATGTGCATTTAGTATTTACTATTTACAAAATTATAAATAAATCCGAGTCCTAGTTATTTCTAATTAATTAGGTAATTAAGCATGCATATTAATTATTAGTACATGCTATAGGTGCATAAAAAAATAATAATTACAACTACAATTACATTATTTATATTTTATACATAATACTAATAGGTACTTAATAGTTAATACTCAATAATTAATATTTTTATATTAACACTTAACATTGCGTAAATTTAACAAAATACAATTGACATCTTTGTTTTTGAAAATATAATACAATTAAAAAATAAAAATTCATTCAAATGAAAAAAAAAATAGTTCTGGCATCTCATAATATTATAATAATTTGATTTTATAATAGTGTACACTGATGATGCATAAAATATAGATGTATTATACGTATAAATACGTGCCAACCCTGGTAAATAGAAAATACCTTCTGATTTTTCAGACAATCAGTACCTTCCTAATCTTATGTTATTCTTCAACCAGGCCCGTATTTAAGGTGGGCAAGGGAGTCCCTGGTTGCCAATTTTTGATACATTTTGTGGTGCGGCCAGGCACCGGTGTATATTATATAAATATAATTTTTTTATGGTAAGAAATTGTTTGAGTACCTACTTGGACTTTTTGTATTTCATTGATAACTATTAATTTTTGTAATTTTTTTTCATAGTTTACAATTTCACCTATAGTATGTTATACTTTTTGGCAATAATTAAAATAATGTATTATCAATATCTGTGTATTTAACAAAATATTTATAAAAATCATAAATAATCAGGTTCTAGGTCACTTTGTGCGGTCGACCATTAAAAGTGCAAAACGCGGACACTTTGTACAATCGGGTAAAAAGGTACATTGTTGAACGCAGATACTTTGTACGATTGGGTAAAAATGTTCATTTGAGAACACAGACGCTTTGTACTATTATATACATAAAGCATAGGTATATAGTGTAAATATAAGTTATATATCTAAGTAGTAAGTATATATAATGTAAATTATTAAAGTGTAAAAATTTAAACAAAAAGGCAATTAAAAGTGTTTTAGGATATAATAGTATATTAAAAATAATCAAAGTTTTTTTAATTACTGGTTAGATAACAGCCAAATATTACTTAGTGCTATAATATATTTTTGATTAATTTAGGAACTTGATGAACTAAACATCTTGAAATTATCAAAATAATCAAACATGGCATATAATTATTATCCTTATTAAATAAGTATATGCCAAAATATATAAAAAAAAACTTATAAATAAAAATAATAAATGCTCGAACAAATCATACATATTGCAATGGCCAGTTAAAAAATAATGATAGACAATTGTGATATCTAATAATCAAAAAATAATATGTAGGTAGGTATATTATATTATTATGACATAATATGTTATAATACTAATAATATTTTGAACTAAACTAAAATTATGAAATACAATTAGTAGATATTCAAACCATTAAGTCTTATATAAATCAAATATTATAACTATTTAGTATTTAAAGCTTTATCTAACAATAATTTTATTTTCATTTTGCATTTTTGAGTTAACTTACTAGAGTAATATCATTTAGTTTTATATAAGGAAGGCCTAATTATACTTGCGGAGTTTCCATATACCCATTACAGGTAAGAAAATAAGACTGGTGGAGTTTCCATTAGACCTTTACATTACCTTTTTATCTAACCGGTATTCTGGCGGAGTTTGCAATCGACCATACAAAATGACCTTATACCAAATAATCAATTAAAAAATTGATTAATTTTTTTTTTATGGTGGGGGTGTATTAATATTGTTGACTCGGGGTGCTAAAAGTGTAAATACGGTTATATCTTCAATATAGGAATTGGTATATTTCTACTTTACCGGGCACCCTTTTTTTTGCAATTTTTTTTTTGGAAACTTATGTAGTTAAGTACGCTGAAAACGATGGTGAAAACCGAATTTGGGGCACGGACTTAGTTTTGAAGTTATGGCCTAATGAAGTTCACTATTTCGCGATTTTTTTTTTCA
>NC_042494.1:168143770-168182217 GCF_005508785.2 Acyrthosiphon pisum | reverse complement strand
TCTTGACACCATTGTAATGTATTTTTAAAGAAAAATGTAATTTAAGATATAGAAAAAAAACACTAGTTTCTTATATAACAAGTGCAATACTGAAAACGTTTTAGATATCTTTGTAATCTCATATTTAAATTGTTTTTGCTCAAAATACATTTATTATTTGTTATATTATCTTAATGAATGTCGTTAAGATAAAAATAGTTGGTATATAGTGGTGTTTTCGAAATAGTCGTAGTAAACTAGTGTGATGCGCGAATGCGTAAAAATCGCGAAATAGTGAACTTCATTAGGCCATAACTTCAAAACTAAGTTCGTGCCCCAAATTCGGTTTTCACCATCGTTTTCAGCGTACTTAACTACATAAGTTTCCAAAAAAAAAAGGGTGCCCGGTAAAGTAGAAATGTTCCGCCACCTCAATTATAAGACTTCCACTAATCTACTATCCGATACCTATTTAGGGGGGGGTTGATAGGGTGTATTATATCCAGTGCCGCAATAACCGGGTGTGTTGCGTGTGTGAAACACAGGGGCTCAGGGCTCCAACCCATAATGGGGGGCTCAAAGATAAACATTTTAAAATATTATATAGATTATATATAAAAAATAAAACCATTTTGTTATAATAATAGTTATTAATAAAGTATTAATAGATCGGTTTTGTTTTGTACACAACAATACACATTATCATACATCAACGTTTCTTTTGCAGCCTGTATAAGTTGTATAACCGAAATTAAAAATAGAATAATAAGACTAAAAATATAGATTAAACTAAGATTAAAAATAAGACTTTCAAGTATAACTTTGCTCAATATTGAAAGACAACAAACAAATGATATTAACATAGAAAATATAATTGACAATTTTGCAAACTTGCAAACAAAAAGGCAAGAAAATGAATTTTTCAGTATTTATTTTCGAGTTAACTGTTAATGTATGGTGTATTCAATTTATTTGTTATTAAATAATTATTTATATTTAAAATGAATAAAAAAGGCTACAAATTATTACATTTATTTATTTGTAAATACATAGGTACCTATACGTGTTTCGATTATGTTAACCTTATTTTGTATGAGTAAAAACTCAAAATTCCAAAGTATGTTTTTATTATTTTCAAGAGTGAGGAGGAGGGAGCCATTAATTTTATTTACACACGGGCCCAAATTGGTGTAGTTGCGGCACTGATTATATCGACTATACGGGAATATCTCTCGAGCTTTGTAGAATTGTCGGATTTCGATGACAATATTTTTATCTGAATTGTATTAAATTTTTACACTTTTTAGCCCAACAGATAAAACTTTATTGATATTCATAGAAAGAAAAAATAAAAAAAATTTAAATATGAAACTGTACGTAAACAGCTCAAAATATTTTGAATATTTTTTCAAGTATAAGAATTGGTAAAATAAACATTCAGTGAAATTTTCATGTATCTACGGTTATTCGTTTTTGAATTACAATAAAATAAGGAAATCGCTCCATGAGCAATCGAATGAATATCCAATGTTATAAAAATATGAACTTCAAATGCTCATAAAAATTTGGTTTGACTTTCTTATGGACATTTTTTCTTTTGAAAAAGTAGACAACCTTTAAGGCATCTTATATTAAATTTTCATATATTAGATTTAAGAAGAAAAATTTTTATGAATTCTTATCTCAAAATAATTTGATAGTTTTCATGATTTTTCTATATTTTGTCAAGATTTGAACTTTAAATGCTTATAAAAAAAAACTGTAACTAAGAATTTTAAATATTTTTTAAATTTCAATGTAACAATATAGTTTGATCTTTGTATTAAATTTTCAAGCATTTTTACTCAACAAATAAAGTTTTATTGACATTCATAGAAAAAAAAACTAATAAAATTGGAAATTGAAAATGTCGCTAAACAGTTCAAAATAAATCAAAATATTTTTAAAATTATATCGTGTATAGAAAATGCAAATATAAACAACCAGTGAAAATTTCATGTATCATTTGTTTTAAAGTTACACCAAAAACCAAAGTCGATTTTGTTAAAAATCGATTTTGCGTAAAAATTCCCGTTTTTCCTTAATTTTTCTTTCGTTTTTCACGGCACTTTTGAAAATTACTGGGAATTTTAAATTTTGACCTCCCCAGTGCACCAACAATATTCACTTTCCAATCGAGCAAGATACTGAAGTTGAAAATTGAAGGATTATTTCGACTACTTATCGTGTACACAAACAAAAAAAAAAAAAAAACACTTCATTGTAAAATCAATACATTCATCGTTCCACTCAGAATCTAAAATAAATTAAATTTACGACGAAATGAACGCATTCATATTTTCGAAGATCGTGAACGTGTTCATTTGAAAAAAATATGAATTTGAACGTGAACGAGTTCCTTTTTTAAGCACTGAACGTGAACGAATTAATTTTTTTAGTGAACGTTCCGAACACTGGACGAAACCACTTAACCACAGATTTCTAAGTAGCGCAGAAGTACCTAGTTTAGAAGTCTGCGTGGACAAAACTTAACTTGTCTAGGTGACTACAGGCTAGGCATATATACATATATGTATTACAAGTTACAACAATGTGTATTTCTCGTTGCGATAACAATTCAATCATTACCTATAATCACACACGTTCGGTATATAGATAATTACTGATTATACTAATTAACGTCGTAAAACGTTATGTGTCATACTATTGCTGTATATATCAATATTATAATTAGATCGGTTTTACATACCTACTAAACGGTTCACATTATTTGCATACCTATTATAATATTAATATAACGTACTGCAAAGTGTACATTAGTTCTATTGAAATATTCATGTATCGACGCAACAACTGCAGACATTTAACTTGAATGTAAATTATAGAGATTAAAAAACCGTACTAATTCGAATATCGACATTTTTGTCTTACTTCAATCGAATGGAGGACATTATGATTATATCTGAAAATAGCATAGCGATAATACTATATATTATAGTGTTACATTATAAGAAATTACGCATTATTTTTATGCCAGTACAATATTGTGAAAATATATTTCGACTACAAAATAATATTAACCACGTGAAGTATGGAGACTTATCCACCTATAGATAATAATATAGAACAGACGGTCCGATTTTAAACGTCCGAAAATGCAAGTTGGTTCGTTTTAAACGATTATTGGGTATATTATGTTCCTTTGGATTCAAATTAGTTTAGAGAACAACCGACGACTACGTTTAACGGGTCCGAATGGAATTTTTAAATAATTAATTTCACATGAGTCATCGTTTGTACAACAATAAAAAGTGCATTCATCAATTATATGCCCCCGCAGTGATAATGTTGTATATTATTATTAAACAATTAAATATTATAATCGCATTGTTTTCATTATCTCCGACCATGCGCATTGTTTGGCCACAGAGTATAAGACATTTTTGATTTTTTATACTTCATAATATAGTGGTATTTTGAACAGTATAGTAGTTGTAGGCAAGTACCCTATGTAATAAATAATAATTATGCGTTATATGCACCGCACAAGAATTATTGCACGCACTCCGAAGAGACTTGAGTGACGGTTAGCGTTGGTCAAACGCATAGGCACAGCGCACATCATTTAATACTGTAAAAATAATATTATTATTCTTTCCTAACCAGTTTCTGAGGTCATATATATATGGTTTTTCGTTCAAGTGACACTTTACGATAATAAATTCTTGTATATTAACATAATTTACAACGAGTTTGTTAGGTTTTAGGTAATTGTTTATGTATATAATATATAGTATAATATGTACACTATGCACAGAAAAAAAAAAATAGATAAAGAAAAAAAATACCTCAACAAAACAATCATTATAAATAGAAAAAAAAATGTACAAAAAACTAACACGTCGTACAATAATAATTATTATTATTATGAACATGGATATAATATAAAATACATATTATTATTATTATTATCATCATTAATTTTATTTTAAAAACATTCTAGCGTTTCCAAAAATAAAAATAAACATATAATTAATATAATACAAATTCGTACAAACTAAAATCGCATTACCCTGATTCGTTTTACAAAGGACAATAAAATATGATATTGTGTCTGAGGTAAATTCGCGAGTCTAACTAGCATAAATATACAATTTTTATGAAACCGAATTATAGCACCCATAAAAAAATTAACAATTATTATTACCAAGGCGTGATTCATTCAACATAATATGAAACCTTAATTTGGTTAATGTTTTATAACTTTTAGTCACAGCCAAAAATGTAAAATATTGAATTCCTATTTCTCCATAATAGTAATAGAAAATGGGTTCTTTGTACATACAATTAAAAAGTAATTCGAAACCACCTCGGTGGTTAGAGCAAAAAAAATTATAAAATGAATTATCAGATCTAAAATTGGTTTGTTTCATATACAGTATTATCATTAATAATAAATTATGGCAAATCGCAATATTTAAATATTTACACATAAACTACCTACCTAAAATCTATAAATTAAGGCACATACAAAATATTATTCTTTGTTCTTTTTTAAAACATTCAACAATAATAATAATAATATAATAAGAAAATAACAATAAATAAAATTTATCTAAAAAATAAAAACAATAATGTAACATTGATTATATTACAAAAATATGTAATAAATCAAAACATTTTCCACTTCTTTTATTTATTTATTTATTATATAATATGTACAAATTATAGTCTTTGAATAGCGGCAGGTGGGATTTTTTTGTGTTAGTTTACTAATAACAAAAATATAACTAAACCTCTACTCCAAATACCCTGTCTACAGTGTATTGATACCGTGTTTCTGTAGACTTTGGGTCTTGTAAAGATTTGGTAGGGGGAACAGGTACTGAAACGCCAGGTCGAGTAAAGAAAGCCATTTTTTCTCTACAAAACAAAAGAAAGAAAATGTTTAGTTTATAAATTATAAGGTATAATCAAATCATCAACAAGAATATTGCCATATTGGAGTCAGCACTCAAGTGAATTACGAGGATTTTTTCATTATAATCTTAAATGTTTACTCACTTGAATGAAATAATGTCAGGTTTTCCTTGACCAGCTTTACTTTTTCTTAAATTGTACAATTTTTGTGACGCCCTCTTCAGCCGTCGTTCTACTTTCTTTTCGTCAAGGGTCTTGTCTCCGGCCTTTTTCGAAATTAGACAATTATTAGAAACACGACCACTATTGAAATATAATCAGAAAAACAAAACCAATAAAGTACCTCCTTAACGAGATTTTGGAATTCTTCGTCTTCCAAAACCCAAGCAGCCACATCGGTGTCACCGGTTTCTTTGGCTATTTCCAGTGTATTTTTCAGTTGTCTAAGCCTAGATATTTCATCATTTAGCGATAACAACCTAGCATGCTGTGCTTGTCTATCAAGCTCTAGATCAATAGACGTCCTTGGTGGGCGACACCAAGATGTACCATTCACAGCAGGCATAGGTGATGTGCCAGGCGCTCGTCCTAGTCGCAATGAACGACGTTCCAAGCAGTTGCGACGGAATGCTATATCAGCATTACTGCCACCAATGCCTTTCATACTAGCACTTGACGATATGTGTCGTCTGTACAGGTTCATGGCACTATCACTATCACTGCGATTTAGCTATAAAATAATAAACATAACATTATAGAACGGATTTATATTTGATAGTGTCAAAGTCTTGATGAATAGCATTTAACTTACTTTACAGATATACTGGTTTTTGGCTGTCGGTGAAAATGTTTGTGACCTTTTGATGACTATCGTAGGTACTCTGGTATTTTCCCCGTTGTTACCGCTAAAGGCACATTCTGTATTGGTTTCTTTATCTTCTGTGTCATTTTCCTTGTTCTGTACAAATTGTAAACAATTTATTTAGATTATATAAAGAATTTAACAAATATACTTTCGCAACATTTCAATTAAAAACTTGACATTATTTATGAACTATTTACAAATCTGTAATATTGTTAATTTGTCTGCTGAAATTGGGGAAATGCAATGATAAATAATATTATAATTCCATTGAATTTCTAATTTACGTAAGATAAAATGAATGTAAAAAAAAAAATTGTAATATTTAATACTTACAGGAATTTCCAATACTTGTTCTAATTCTTTCTTTTCATTAACCAGCTGATAAACTTCAATATCGTCATCTTCTTCATCGTCATCATCGTCGTCACTCACACTGTCATCTGAATCACCATCATCATATTCAACTTCATTCTCATTTAAATTATCTACATTGATAAATTTTGCTTCGTTTTCTTCTAAACAACCTAATGCATTACATAATTACATTAGACAACTTCTATAGTAAATCAAATATAATTATAGTATGATAAACAACATTTACCTTGGTTGCGTGTAAGGGTTGAAGTTTGAGATGATATTATAGTGGAATCGTCAGAACCACCGCCATCATCCTTGAGCAAGATAGAAGGTAGAGAACCACCATTATGCATGCATTTCAGACTCAACAGGTTATACCATTTGCACCAAGAGTTGTTCTCAGTCTCATTAAATTCAGCCAAACTCACTTGAGCACATGCCTATGAATTAAAACGATTATTACTTGATGTCCAATCAATGAACCAACGAGGCAACGAAAAAAAACGTTGAACACAATAAAACTTACCAAACACTCAGTTATATCATCAGGACCTAATCCCCATACGTTGACCTGTAAAGTTTTTGTACATAACTTATTGGATGGCAAATTAAACGCAAAACTATCGCCGAATCTGGGTTTTGACAGATCCGATATAGGCTTTGTACAACCACTTAGTGAAGTATTTGAATTGCTCGGCAACAGTACAATTTTAATATATCTAAACATAAATAGCATAGTAAGAAAACGAAACAAAAATGTTATAATAATATTAATTTATGATATTTACAATTGCCATGATTCCGCTATAGACAGTGCTACTACATTGCGCAATCTCTCAATACAAACATGTAACACCTGCTCAGCAATCGAGTACCTGCAAGAAACAGAAAAACAATGAGGGTTAAAATCTGTTTACATATTTTGAATAAAATTGTTTAAAAGTACCTCAGCCTAATTTGAACTTGGGAAGTTTCTGCACTGAAATTAGACTTTTGACTGGCTTCGAACACGCCAGAATCACCGGCAACCGACTCGTCACTGACTGCAGCCGACACGCTCCTGGGCGGCGTCTCACATATGGGTGAGAGCGGAGGGCTTGTTGGTCGACAGCTTCTGGAGTATGTCACGCTACCGCCGACGTTGGGAACAGAACCGGATGATTCACCTGAGTTCTCGTATGCCGGCGGTTGAATGTCATTTTGCAAAAGCCTTTCAACTCTATAAAATTGTCAATATTAAGCAACGAAACAATAACAATATTTTTAATGGTCGATCTGGATTTTACCTCTTGTGCAAGTCAGCCATGTCGATGGGCCGGTCGTATGTAGCCGGGGCCAGACATTGAGGCCCACCGTATATGTCGGTGAAACTGAGACCACTACTCAGCGAACCCTTGCTACTGGTCGTGGACAACGAGCCCAGACTTGAGCTTGAACTCACTGACAGGGTGGACGCCGACAGCGTTTTCAGTTGCGATTCCAGTTGTGTCATCAACCGCAACGCTTCCTTGAGCTGTTGCAACAGCAGCTGTTTTTCCTCATGCAATCTCAATCTGCAAAACGCACGCAACGCGGATGTGATTAGTAATTAGTAATTATTGCTATTGCCTACAGACAATTGTCTGTGACGTATATGTGGATGGGATCGAGTCCGTCTCCTTACCTGTCGGTGATGGCTCTGTTGGACATTTCCAATGCATTGTTCAGGTCCTGTTCGAGTTTCTTGATCTCCCCCTGAATGTCGTCCATCTCCCTGTGACTTCTCGAACGGGGCGTTATGCTCCTGAGCTCCCTCAGCAGCTGTTCCTTCTCCTGGAACAGCAGCAGTCGGTCTTTGTCCGACTCCTCTTGGCCGGGCATCACTTTTTCCTCGAGATCGGCCAACTGTTGCTGTATGTTTTGTATGCGCTTTCGAGCCTCGTCGTACTCGAGACGCATGCGCGCCATTTCGGCGAGTCTCGTGCCCATGGGCATCAACTGTAAAGAAAAAACAATATTAGCATACTCGTAAATCACAATAGAAATATATAAACCAGGGATGGCCAACCCGCGGCCCGCCTTGGAAAGTTTTGCGGCCCGCGACATCTATCAAATATTTACAAAAAAAAAATGATTTTTGTGCCGATAGAATATTCTGGAATGCCCGCGCAACGCGGTATCTGTATTATTAACAACGTAATCGCAACTAAAGTAATAATTCTAATCTAATCTGATAAAATATATACGAGTAGACACCAGCTTATAGCAAATTGTATTGTTAAAATAAAACGTGGCCAATAACAATCATAATGTGGCCTAATTTTGAATAAAAAATATAAAAATATGTGATTATAATAATATTTTGGCTGATGACCTTTTTTTTTTTTTTTTTTTCGGCAACCCTATATAATCAGGCCATCCCTGATATAAACAATAAGACAAATTAAGCATCAATACCCGATGTCACCTATGATCGATTTACCCACACATAATAATATGTTTACTATATTTGCATCCTTATCATAATAATTGAAATCCGGTTCGAAAAATAAGCACCGTCGACATTATAATGCCATTATTAATAAAGTAATCTCTAACCGTTGCGTTGCCCGTTACAACAACAATAACAACAATAATAATAACAGTGGCCTCTAACCCCCTGCGATCTATGACGTAAATCACCGGTTCTAGATCATTAACCACGCGAACTCAATATATTAAAATAGAATAATAAGTGGTTTTCGGTAATACGCTAATACGTATATTGCCATCAGCGTGGAATAAATATAACGAAACTCTTCGAAATTTAGACTGTTTAACAGTATTATTATAACGAGAGAATTCAATACAATTCAATAAACACGCCTATAAAGTACAATATAAAAGGTGTGTTTATTAGTTTACGTCGAGCAATAATTTTCAAGAGCAACCTCCGCTGTGCATACGATATTGCTGCAGTAGTATTGATCGCTATACGCTATATAGCCCATAACCAAATCAAAACTTGGAGTGTTGATATATATAGGGCAGCGACTGGGGTCTTGAAAGTTAAAATAATATTATATTATATTATACCTCAACCCCAACCCCGTAATAATTACGCCACTGCAGGGCCAGTAAATTATAATGATATAGGGGTATAGTGGGTAAATAATAATAAGTTTGTCGAATGCACATAATATTATATAGGTATAGTGCCACTGCCACATACCTCGCCGGACAAGTCCGTCTGCGAAGCTGTGCTGAGCTTGTCGCTGAGCTGCGTGGACGACGAATGCTGCGTCTGCAGATCGGGATCGTCGGTGGCGGAACACAGCTGCAGTCGCGTCAGATCGTCTTTCAACTTGGCCAGCGAATGCATCAGGCCGGTGCGCTCGCGTTGTCCGGAACTCAGCGACTGTTGGATCTCTCGCAGCTCGGTGACGATCGCTTGAGCCTCGACCACGTTGTAACGGCTTCCGTCGTTGGACAGTTTTTGTTCCACGCTGCAATAAGCAATCAAAAAACGATCGTCAGAATATCATAATATTTAATATACGACGCACATCGATGACACCTGTTTCTCGAAACCGACATTTAGTTTGCATATTATAGAGGAGCAGCGAAACCCGACACTTAACAGACACCTATATTATATAACCTCTTTCAACGGACATAATATGATAAAGTCCCGGTAAAATAATATAGGTAGGTACCCATATATATTCCGCCAGTGCGTATTTCGGCCCGCCTATAAGACTTTATCTACTATAATAGTCTATAAACGGTCATGGACAGTCACCACGATACCTATTCCGACTATAGACAACAATCTTAGTTCAACTTCAAATGTAATTTCATACGTATATTTACAACGCACGCGCGACGTCAAGACACGAGGATCGCAGCCGACTATATGCAATATACATATTCCTGTATATCGCCGACAACGATAACGTTTAGTGCGTATATTTAAAATGTTGTACGTACTATGCACGAATACTACCAGCTAGCCTATAACGTACCTACATTTAATATGAATTAATTTTTACCTAACATCGGCTTTTATTTCATATAAAAGTACAATATTTCCATTGAATAGATACGCGTAGGCGAGTGAGTTTGACTAAAATAATCATAAGGCCTAAACCTACAACGGACACTTTTGATGGGTCCCGTGACTGTCCGTTGCATACAGGTTTCACTGTCTTATATATATATATATATACCTATTATTATTTATAGAAATATATATTGGGACGCGAAAAACGTCTTTCACAAGACACGCGGCTTCTTGAAGGCGCATTTCGATGACGGACAAATCGGAACTCTCGACTGTTTATATTTATATATTTATCGTATGTGTTTATTATAGTCAAACTAGTTTGAATAATATTATATTATAGATACGTACTTTGAGAGGGTCTCCACTCCGCGTCGCGTGCACGACATCTCGACGCCAATCTGTTCCAATTCACGTTTCAACCTGGTAACTCTTTCCCGGGCGTGAGCGACGTCTGACTTGAGCAAATCGGGATCATATTTTGTACTTATATTACTGGTGCTCGAACAGACTATAATACAGCCAATGCACACGAAACGATCGTTAGAACTTAGATAATATTTCCGTCCGGTAGGTAACTATATATTATACGAATACGTAGCTGGTATTGTATATTACAGTATATAGATACGCAATTGGAAAATTTAATTTAATTATATACATATATAATATATGTATGTATATAATATATATTATATAGAAGGTATAATACTCACGACTAGTTCTAGACGTGTTTAATGTCGACAGAGCATTGTTGAGGTGATTGTATTCGTCTTGAGCTAAATACAACCGTTGCTGTTTTATGTCGTAAATTTCTTTTTTCGCCTGGAAAACACAATTAATCACGAATTAGAATTTTGTTTTTTTTTTTTTATTGGTGCAAATACACAATATTGATCTATTTTTGTTATGTTCATATTTTTGTTTTTATCCATATAAAATACATTTTTATTTCGTATTCAGTTTTTTTTTTAAACATTAATCTTTAAGTCAAAGGTAAACATCGTAATATAATTAATATACATATTCTCATACATGGGTTTGCAGTGAGCATAATTAGGTCATGAGTAAAATAATATAATACTTGTATTCCGCCAGTGAATACATTTTGATGCGAGCGTAGATAATGATTTCGTTTTATTAAACAAGTAAGACGAATTAATGCCGATTATCTTAGTTAAAAATTATATCATATAATATTCAAAAACCAATACCATAAATATGTAATTGGTCGAGTTAAAGGATTAGACGTGGGACGTAGACATAGCGCATCTAAAACGTCGGTAGGTAGGTACCTATCGCAAACAGAGCGAAATTGTATTGTAATCATTTGTGTTGTAATAATAATAATTATGAAATTAATAAGTTTTTGACTTCGAAATAGAAGCTTGAGCTTTATATAAAAAGTGTTTCGTATTCCGTGACTGCAGGTTGGTGAGTTATATAAGTTATTTAAGTGCATTGCAGTTATCGAATGAGAAAATCGTCTAGACTTGGGTCAGCGGATGGTAGATATAAATATATAATAAGGTACATAATATTATATTATTTAATGGTATAAATATATTTTTTTTAGCAATTTATGGAGGTATATATATAATAATAGTATATTTGACAAACTGTCGAATATATTTACATATTGTAATTTATCATTTATGTGCATCGTATATTTGTGTAGACTTAGTATACAATTAGACACGCGCGTTATATAGTAAACAAAGAAATGCAATCGTATAATAAACTAAAATAATAATAATATTGTAATCCAGATAATATAATGGTGCAGTGATTTCCATAAAATAAATAATATCGTTCACTCCGAGCTGTACAGACATCATATTATTATTATATAATAAATAATATACGATAACAAACTATTCTTGTGACGACAATATTCGCTGGTGTATAAAAAAAATAACCAATTTTATATAATATGAGACGAACGGTCGTCTGAAGCGTGTGTACGCGATTGAATTTTATAATGTGTATTTGTATAATATTAAAGTACCTACTTTAATGTACGTATGAAAAAAAAATGCAAAGAATATTTGGTCGGTGCCCGGCAGTTACGGAGTAGTAAAAAAAAATTAAATGTTTTCCTTCCAAATAATTATAATAATATAAGTATCAACCATTATATTAGGCGATTTTTAGTAGGTTGTGCCCGCCTCTCTCGAGGCGCCGTACACGTCATTGCACAGACGCGCACATTATAGCGAGTGTACCTACGTGTGTGTGTGTGTGTGTGTGTTAGGAGTTGTATACAACTTGTATATTGCATTTTTTTCTATTTTATACTGTCGTTATTCTTTAATGACGTTTTTCGTTTCTTTCTAGGTCGCCTGAACCTGAAGTGCATAATATTTTTAAGGGCATTTTCATATGGGTCATTTTTTAGGGCGTCGACGACAGAGAGCCCTAATTACCAGCATATATTTGGCAATTCTTTCAAAACCATCTGAGCCGAACACACGCCGCGGATATACATCACTGCTACAACACTATTTATAATATAACCGCGTTTCACCCACCTGCTGCAGCAACCGCTTTTACATCACCCAGGGTATCGTATATAAGTTTGTATAATTTTATCTAATCCTATATTAGTTATGATATTATGCGCGAAACACACATGCGATGGGATTGGAAGGAGATGTATATAGATGTATATATATAATAATATACATATTATGCTTATAAAAATGTTTGTTTTCGTAATCTACAGCTGCTGCAGTTTCGTATCATAATATTGTGCGCTCGATGTCTATATATAATAATATTATCTATCTATACATTATTATATCAATACATTATTATACACGCGTGTAATTATATGGACCAAAAGTAAAGCGGTAAAGCCGGACTCACAGCTACGTCGTCTGTCGTGTGGCTTTATCGTGTCCCGATTTGCCGTCGTATCGTTCACTAGTTAAATATAATCACGGTCTACCGGAAAATTTCCCGAGTTAGAACGAACTCAACTTTTGTACACCGTACACGACACGACAGACCACGTAGCTGCGAACCATAATTTAACCGAGATGGTCGTTATTTGTGCCGCGAGAGTTGTGCATAGTCTTACCGCCCGGAAGCTACGCGACAGACGGAACACCGCGAATCGATCGGACAGCAATAATAATACTATTATAATGATTATATTAATTTATAATAATATCGTCGTTGCGGCGACAGCAATAATAATTATTTGATGACAATATTATATATCGTTGTCGGGATGACAACAAAACACGAACGTAAGACTTTGGACGCGCAAAGTAATACGGCGAAACTTTCATACAACGAAGCCTCGTGGGCACCACAAAAAATTCGTATGTTGTAGAGAATTTTGTTAACCCTAGAATTATATAAATGTAGTTGTAATTTTGTTTGACTCTCAAAAATGTTTCGTTCAGCAGAAAATGTCGTTGATTGGAAAGTTCAATGGAAGTTGCGTGGTATCATTATACAAATTAATGGCGAGCGCCATACAATTTTTTATACTGCAGTACTGCTATATCTATATAGAAGTGTAGCTTACGTAGACGCAGTAGATGCGCCCGTCGTTGTCCTGGTACAGTTGCACGTCAAGCAGTTGATCGTAGTAGGACGTGTAGTCGCAGCGCGGCGGCCAAGTGTCGCAACAGTAATGCGAGAACATCGTCGAGCACGCGGCGGCCGAGGCGGCAGTGCACATCACAACCCGCTGACGCGCGCGGGCGGGGAAAAGTTGCGACGACAAAAAGGAAGTCGACACGAAATAATAAAATCGCGATCGTTTACCGCGCGTAAGGAGCGTCGGGCGGATGCGGAAACGCGCGATAGCCGTACAAATAATTATTAACACGATATTGTTATTGTAAATAAATAATATTTTATTATCAATGACCGGCGGACGGGACACACCGCGGCGGCGATGTTTTATCGGCTAACGTACACGTACACGCACGACGACGACGACGCGGGACTCGCGAGCCGCAGGAAGAGACTGAGGTCATACGCGCGCACAGAATCCCGGGACCGGAATTTGACCCAAGGGGTTAGTTTTTCGGTTGCCCATCCGCCGGAGCCGGCGGCGGCGGCGGCGTCCGACCGTCAGTGGTGGGGGCCGCACTGACGGGACGGGACGGGCGCGCGGAGGAGGACGCGAGGACGTGGCGGAGGAGGAGGACGAAGCCGCGGCGACGAGAGGACGGGTGTCTACCTTGGAGGAATTCGGCCTTGCGCGCTCAGGAATCCCAACTATTCGGTACATACGTGTGGCGGTGGGTCGCGGGTGAGGGAACGCCGGCGAGCCGAACGCGCGCTGCAGCAGCAGCAGCACAGCGGGACCGTCGTAAATATCACTCACACACCATCATATTATAGGTACAATAATGTAATATATATATACCTATTTATACATTATTATTATACCTGTGCGTGTGTGCATGGGCGTAACTATTATTGTACGAATGAGATTACATTTTTGTGCCTATATATATATGTATATAATATAATATTATTATTTATTATATTTTTACAACATATTATATTATAGGCAGGTATACGCATTTGAAATACGCGTCGTCTCGCAGCCATTCCGCAGCTCCGGGTCCCAGGGATTTCGTTATTCGCGAGATTAGGTACAAAAAATGGTGTTTGATTTGTTCTCAGCCGTCGACGTTTTACCATTTCAAAGGTCCCCCCGCAGAGTGGGTGAAAAACCCTAATCACGCCGCTGAATACTCGTTCGATGCGCAATATACATCTAATATAAAACACAACACGTTTGCAAATCGAATAATATTATACACGTCATACAGTTTGCAATAACACATACGAAAATGCTGCTCTCTGTGAGAATTTACACCGAGAGATTATGTTTCTACGTGCAAGTACTAGGGTATCGGATCGGAACTCAACGTTTCGTTGTATTCACCCATATAATGTATTTTCTTCCCACACTCGTTTTCTGCAAGGGGTGCGAAATTTGTTTTACTACTTTTAATTCTGTATCTTTAATAACATATTCATAATATATAGTTCGTCTCATACTGAATCCACCAGTAAATTTGACAGCCACCCACCACCCATGATAGGTGGGATGACCGACACCCTTGTGTTCCACTTCGTGTGCCGCTACAAAGCGTCCAAATTTCGAGGACCCAATGCTTAATAATAAAATACACCTGTAGTGCTTCGAGAAAATCAAACTCTCTTACAGTGCAGTTTTTCAAAACTGCTGACTTTGCAAACTATACATAATATGTTATACAAAGTTCAGACCGATTTAATAATAATAACGCGATAATAATGTCTGTGGTAAAACGAATTATTTAAAAATGTCCGCGAAAGGTATACTATTGTGGCGCGTCTACATTTACATACAAAAATAATTTACGAACTAATCAGGCGGCTGAACGCGCGCTCAACTACTCGGATAAGTGTATAACGTTGGAGTATACTTAGGTACACCTACTAAAACATAAACCCAAGTTTTACATTTTAACAACGAATGCAGTTCTCAAAACACCAGAGAATTGTGTCCGTCGTTGGTTTTAACTTTTAAATTTAAATTTTACACGAATTATTAGAATATTGCAGTTGGTGAAAATAACTCCATACGTAGTTTACCGAAGGTTAAATTACAACTTTAAATTATTAAAAATTGATTAATTCCAATATGCAGATGAATCGGTTGAATTTGTAAACACCAAAGAGTTAAAACGATGTGTTATTGATGTTAAAAAAAGGAAAACTAGAAAAAAAACTAGCTGTCGAAAATCGAAATTAATCATGCTCGGCCATAATTAAAAATGCAAACTTTGTAAATCATTAATACCTTTATTTAACTATATGTCAGATATATTTTCAACTATTTAAATTTTATAATGACCCATATTGAATTTTAAATTACAAACGTATAATATGCTTATTAAATTTAATCATTGGTTAATCACTGAGTTTTTTTGCCCAACACTTTATACTCAACCTACGTGAAAATTGTATATTATTATGATACGAATTCCTAGAACGCGCTGTTATATAATATTATTATGACACATTTATAACTTGTTTTTCACCAATTATATTAATACATTATTTAAACACTTGCAATAATTGTTTATATGGTTTCGTTTGCGGTTTTTTTGTTTTATAACTACGAAATTCCTTAACGAAACGATGATATCCACTGAGTAAACACATTTTTATCTCCATCAGATTTAATCTATCAACACGTTATACATGAATACTTATGAATGCTAATAATGCTATCTCAGGTAAGTCTTAATCCACAACATATTTATTTATTTTTTACAGATGTTATTATTTATTCAGTACGACAGTATACGTACCGTCACGTCGACGCATTTTAATATTATATTATATCGTGTCACGCGGTGATGAGATCGGCACATCAGAATAGTGCGATAAATGATAATAATTAATGTCGGCGCAACACATTTTGTTATAATATCAAACCGAACAAGAAACCTTGACATGAGAAAATTATCGATAGAAATAAGTAATTATACTATTTTAAAATTTCGCATATGCCTATACAGTTTTTCCTCTTAACCAAATCAACAATCGCGAGTTTATGTACCATAATGTGTAGGTACCTATATATACCATAATCATTGTCGACACGACTCTCCAGTCTTAAGTCTTCAGTTTCTAATTTTTTTTTTGAATAATTCGTGGGAGTCCAGAGACGGGAGTACGTCGTGTTTAACTGGAGTTAAAAGTTACAAGCAACGGTCCACTTTATTAATAAGTAAATAAATACGCAAACTTGAGTTTTTTGAATAAAAAAAATGTTTGATAGTCATTTTAGATAAAAACACACAAACACAGAAATAAAACGCCGTAATGTAATAATATCCTTAACATAATAATTATAACACGATCCAAGATAAATTAAGTAGGTACACTTAAAAATAAAACGCACTTGTTTCCACGTAATCGTCATTTCTGAAACGGCTTAAATTTTTTTTGTGCGTGCACAATTCACATAATAAAATAATATGTTATAGATATTATGCACGCACATACGCACAACGTATGAATTGTGTAGTAAAACATTATTCGGCCAATTTTCAGAGATAAACTATTTAAGTAAACAAACGAGCATAATGATATAGAGCTAGTTAACTAGTTTTTTTTGATATAGAGAAAAAAAGTTTAAATTTATACTAATAGACTATACTTGGTAAAATGGCGGTCTATTTTGGTGTTGCGTATCAAGTGAAAAATGCAGAAATGTATACGTGTGTATTGACGTATTGTGTATAAACGTACATGTCATATATTTATAGCTGCAATACAACTGCAATAGCCCAATACCAAAACTAGAAAAATTGTATTTCCGGTTGATTATGTGGTTTTCATAATATTAGTATATTACACAATCGCCACACACGGTCTTTTATTATTTATGAGCATAAAATGTAAATCGTAAATACGTATAACGTCAATATAATATTATAATATGTATACAAATGTAGGATAAATAGCTACATTAATTTTAAGTCACACTATTAGAAAATATTTATTATAATATCCTCTTCATAACATTAGTCGCCGCGGTTATTTACAACTCAGAAACGTCAAACATAATATTTTCAATAGGTTTAAAACTATAATAATTATTATTATTAAGCTACGGAGTGATTTTTGACATTGATTTGTCTCGGAAAACGAATACAATTCAGATCAAATGAACGCTCGTTTTTATAACTAGTCATCACCTAAACTCTTTGTTGTTTATGTTTAGTAAAATGATAGTAGAAACGACAACGACTTTCAGTTATATAATATTATAAAATATTCGATAAACAACCCCGGGAGGACCGCAGGCTGGTGATTTGTACAACGCAATACAAACTACCTTCGATGGGGGATGGGTTATGGTGAGAGGGCGTAATATATTATTATTGTTAGATCGATATTGGCTGCAGCGATAAAATTTCCTTAAGAGCACACCCGATGGCCGATAGTGTGTAAAATAATAATAATAATAATAATATTATGCGCTCAGACGAAAAACACGAAAATGTTAAATATCTGCTGTTGAATCTGACGGGAAACCGGTCGAACGCGGTTGGCTAATCGACAACGTACGGAATTTTTTTTGTTTTGAAACCAACACATTCCTCGGAATCCTTTTTGGGTTATACATATTATTATTATTATAATACGCGCGTACCTAAAACACATTTTATATAATATAACACCAAGTGTCGAAAATCCCTAATCGTGACGATTCCCCCTCCCCTCCCACAAACAAGCAAACAAACAAACCCGAATACAATTTGCAGCAATCCCGGAGACCGGCTAATGAAATTAATTCAAATTTTCAACGGCGTAGGTATAACAGCTCTCTATACTCATAGGTATAATATTATTATCTAAGTGCAGCCACTAAAATAATAATAATAATAAAGATATTTATTATATTATTACTATACACATAATATATAAAAAGCGCGAGCTCGCGTGTGTCCGCGTACACATACCTATAATATATTATATATACGCATTCCGAACGGTACAAATCATTTCACCGCGGCGGCGAGCAGATGGTTCATTGTCTTCGATCGTTTTTATTTTATTTTATTTTATATATATGTGTGTTATTTTTTTCAGTTTAGAAAACAATCCGATCGTGTTGTGCTCGTAACACTAGTAGCCGCCGCCGGATGCGGCGTTGCCGCGGCGTTTTTTTCCTTCTCTCATTTGTTTTACTTTTATTTTGTTTTAATATATATACGTATATATTTTTTTTTATTATTAAGTATTATTTTCTTCTTCTCTTCCTTCGCTCTTCAATCGTTTTACAACGAGCCACCGCCGCCACCAAGACCCGGCGAGTGTAACACTGGTAGCACACAAAGTGTGGAACCGGTGGAACCACCGCTACCACGCCGCCGCCGAAGCCGATGCCGCCGCAGAGGATTTTTATTTATTTATTATTATTATTATTTTTACGTCCACGCTACAATAACTCTAAACATATATTGTACGATCGACCGTCGCGGGATGGTCTGCAATAATATAATAATAATAATAATTGACAATGACGATTTCATTTGGTATCGCGCGTATATATAGATCGTTGCACGAAACGTTCAGACCCGTTGGAATTCCGAAGTTTTCTTCTTAGTTTCATCGTCAGTTTAGTAAAATTGTGCATACAAAATAAATATAATCATCACAGAATGTTAGATAGGTATTTCAAATTTCATATAAATAATATAATACAAATCCAATAGATATTCCTTACCGGGGAAGCCTGCGCGATCGGGTTTTCGAATACATCACGAGCACGGAAACAAAAACGTACCAGTGTGTTTTAAATGGTTGGGATAATGAAAAAAAAAACTGGACGATTTCTAAAAGTCAAGCAGACTTGACGGCAAACCGCGTCCACGAAAAACATCGCGACTAAAATATCTCGAGATAAAGATCGCGCGCGGAATTTAATATATATATTTTTTTTTATCGAGTAAAACACAATATCGCCGACGACGACGTCTGACCCAATTATTATCGTCGTACCGGCGGCATAACATAATAATAATAATAATATTCTACATGTTTAATTCTATAATATTAATAATGTTATATTATACAGCGTACGGGTTTTGATAATTTTGAAACCAAACAGTTTTTTTCAAGATGCCCACGTCCACGTGCATATTTCTAGGTACGTGTATTATAATTTATAATGATGATGATAATTTCGATCACAATATTACACAGGTATCAGGGTACCAACTAAACATAATAGAAGTGGTCATCTCAAATCGCATATCAATGCTATAATGCTATTGTCAATTACAAGCGTCGTCGTCGGGGATGTCGATAAAAACTTGTTGATCCTTATGAAGTTTTCAATCTGGGGAGTGAGGATCGGTTTCCATGCCTTTGTTTTTTTGTTGGCATTCCTCTTCATTTCCTGGTATAAATTACATTCTTGATCTTTAATTATCTGGCTTACTATGTTTAGGTATTGCAATTATTGCGGTCGTTCTCTGTGACTTTTATTCCCTCATCACCCCCTTTAAGATTAGTCCTATAGAAACCCTCAACGTCCGTCAATATGCCCTATCCATTCGTTTCACAAATATTTTTCTACTTTTCATCCACAACGATCCATTCTGACTTCTTTCGGAAACTTTTTCATTAGCTTTCATTAGCTTGTCTTTTACCTCCTTCCGTATAGCACCAAGTTTCGAATGTCAATATTCATATCACCTCTTTTATTATTTTAATAATAAAATATTATATCGACATAATAAATACACAGACGTATAATATAATATATTATATTGTTATGGTGGGAAGGGGTGTTTCGACCGATATTCAATAATAACGAATCATTATAATATTATTACGATATTGTTGCGATTGTGTTCCGCGTTTCCCGATAAGACGCGGCGGCGGTTGCTTACCCCACTTCGCGCGCGCACTGACGTACGACCAACAAAAAAATTCGCGAAAAAAAATGATACGAAAACGCACAATGAATGGGATTGAGCAATCAAAATGTATAATACGGGAGAGAGAGAAAAAATAATGTGTTATAATGAGATATATATTCCGTCGGGCGGCGGCGAGTAGGTACGTGTTGGTAACAGTGCGCGCGGAGAGCGCGCGCGAGTTGTGCATTTCACATTCCACATTCTAAGGCGCACGGCCGGCGGCCGACGACTCGGCAACGTCGCAGAGGGACCGCATTCTTTTCGTATCAAACAACGTCGTCGTAGTCGTCGTCGTCGCCGCCGTAGTAGTTGTAGACTAGTAGTAGTCGCAGTCGTCGTCGCTGCCGCCGTCGATCGGATGCGAGAGAGCCCCGCAGCGCCCACAGAACACGTTGTGCCCTGGGCGAAATATCTCTCCCCCTTCACCACCGCCATCGCGGTCGCCGCCACCGCAGCCCGTCACATACCAATCACCATCAATCACCCGCCCACCCTCGGGCGGTACACGGCGTCGTCACGGAGAACCGGCTCTGTATGGCAGGGGGGTGGGAAAAAAAAATAAAAATACCGAGCCACGCGACTGCATTGCGCGCGTACGCACTACGCACGACGCACCACACGCGGACACCACTGTGTTCGAGTTCGTTGAGCGGCGGAGGGGTGGGATACGATTTTTTTAAGATAAAAAATGTACAAGATAATACTTTTTTTCTCTTACAGGTGCGTGTATCCCAGGGTAGGGCTTATATTATTATGAACAAAAACCGATAACATTCGTGTGTGCAGTGCAGCGCCTACGACATACACATGCACACACGTACCTGCCTACGCTTCTCGTAATAATAATAATACCTATATTACAGGTATTAGGTATATTCGTAAAAGTGTAATTATTATTATCATTATTGTTGTTGTAACGTCGGTTCAAATCTCGTGGTGATCTGTAACGAGTGTGCTAGTAAAATAAAATACGTACAGGCGATATATATAATAATATTATAATATGCGATATGGACAGAGCCACTCGGGGAATAGTTGTACATCATATTATTATTATTATTCGTATTATTGTGCAGTGGTAATGAGCGTTGCATCGTTTTCGTAAAATCTAATTATTATTATATCGTCCGATCTGGACGACTTGCGGGGGGTCGATTAATCGATTTATCATTGGTTAGGATATTTTTTTCTTCTTCTCCTTCAGACACACCGGTGTTGTGCGTGAAAATAAATCGAAGTTCGAGAAGCAGCTGAAAACTATTCCGGCATTATTTTCAACGTCATTCCAAACACCCCACCACCACCGAATCTGTGCCCAGCCACGTTGTTGTTATTATTATTATTATTATTATTATTATTATTATAATACATCGCGTACAGCCGTTGTGTTATATTATTATTATTAAAGGAACTCTGAACTACCACGATTTCGTAGCAAACGACAAAGTCATACAATCATCATGATAATAATATGCAACGAGATGAATACAATTTTTTCGCCGAAAAGACGGTGCCGCGACGACGGACATCACTCTGTATATACGATCGTAGTGGAATTCGAAAAATTACGTATAGGTAACGCGGCTGCGGTGTTAACGTTTTATGACTAGTCAGGTTAGTCCGGTGGAATTTGTCATTGAACTAAAAGTGGGGCAGAACTATCACTAAATAATGAATAGGCCACTACTATATAATGTTATATGCATAAAATATACGCGAAAAATAACTGCATACCATATACATAAAATATATATTATGTTATTTTCCTCTCACGATATCAATAAATTACTGTCATCCGTCATTCTAATTTTAATTTTCATACTTGCAAAATTCCTTTTAACAATAATAATAATAATAGTAATATCATGACATATTATTATAAATGTATAAATTATTTAAATTGTTTTCAATATCGCGCATTCCTCTAATGATTCGTCGATACCTACTATTAATTTGAGATTGACGATTGTTTGTTATCTCTCAATATTATAATATTATACAAAAATATTAGTACGATCAAAATATATTTTAACTCCGTGACACAATATTTTTAGTTTATCCTTATAACAAACAACCATGATTAATATAATATATATTGTATTGGCACCGTAAACAACAATGTGGAGCTACTTACTTCTAAGACGTCTTGGGCTGTATGAAGGTAATCTCTCAACATAGCTTCCTGGACAGCTCTCCATTCCAACCTTGGGTCTTCCAATTGGGTGCATTCTAGAACACGAGAAGCGTATAATAGAAACTGTGAGATTGTGTTATTTTCTTAAATAATAATGATAACAACGCGTCAACGCGTTGTTTTATGTTTTAAATATACATACGGTTGAAATGGTTGATATAATAGACTCCGATAACTGGATCGATGGCCTCTTCCCATCCAAGAGGCAATTCATTACCAATACAATCAGCAAACGATTGTGGTTTGGTGTACCTAATTAAAAAAAAAAAAAAAAACTGATAATTAAAAATAGTTCCAACGTGCATAATAAGATAGATAGTCTAAAATGCAAAGTAAAAAATTATGATATTAGGTATAGGTACCTAATAATAATGTGTAATTAAAATTAAAAACGTTATCATTAATTTAAAATATAGTACACAGTCATAAATATAATATTATAATCATTAATCTAATGCATTCACTGTTCAATTTAATATATTGAATATGATAAATACGTACTATACACGTCGTACCTAATAAGTTTTGTTACGTATTTGTATCTATATACAATATCGAATACATAATAGACTATTACAATGTATGTTTCAATGTTTGATAAATGGTATTGGTATATGAAAAAAAAATTGTTACACAACAGCGTCGGCGTAAAACCGAACAAAAATGTCAACAGATATTATGACTGACATAAATCAAATATGGTGTTATTTTTAATCAAAAAATAAACAAAATTAGTACAAATGGTATCTAATTGAACTGAAATATTTTCAGTTGAGTAATAAATATGATTAATTAATCAATAATCATGCATAAAGTATTTATTGTGCATATAACTTCATTGTTTAGAAATCTATATCAATGTTAAAAATTATTTTATTTTCGTCATTATTAACCTTTCATATACCCATTATATGCATTTGATAATAGTTTTAAATAATAAATAAACGCGTTATAAAAATGTGAATGTTACGTGTGTTACAAAGTAGTCGGTGTGTATGTAACGATGGACATAAAATGTACTATACACTACTATACACATAGATTTATATTGCATACAAAATAAAATCCATAAAAAAAAAAAAGTTTCTTGATTACCAAGTGATTACTATTAATAAAAATAATTAATGGTATTCTCATTTTATATTATATCAACAAAAAATGT
Organism: Acyrthosiphon pisum; assembly: GCF_005508785.2. Classification (NCBI taxonomy): domain Eukaryota; kingdom Metazoa; phylum Arthropoda; class Insecta; order Hemiptera; family Aphididae; genus Acyrthosiphon; species Acyrthosiphon pisum. The sequence continues at coordinate 168,158,253 of NC_042494.1, read as the reverse complement.
TAAGAATTCCTCAACACACGTATACGAAAACCTTTTTTCTTCCTCCGTCCTTTTTTCATCTTCAATAGAATCAGGAATTTCCTGTCCACAATACACATACTTTGTTGAGATTCACCTATAACTTCTATTGCTATTATAATATCGATTATAATAATATAATTTATGAGTTATGCTTATGACTAATGCTCAATTAACAAATTGTCAATAATCGATTTCTTATTAACATTAAGGCTTATAATAACAATTGACAATTAAAATTGTAGATAACCATATTATTATGGCTGGTAAACCTACAATGTCTATAAGGATCAGATCAATCAATTCATTGGAATTTCATGTACCTACTTGGTGAAATTCGATGTGCTGAATTACGAGATTGACATTTAAATTGTTTATTAAGTAATGTTCACGTCACCAGACATAAAAAATTAAGTATGTATAAATTTCAAAAGGCTTTATACAGCAAAATTATACACGAGTATAAAACTCTTTTTGTACTGAATTTTCACATGGCATTAAGCAATATTGAAAAATCAACACTAAAATAGGTAACTTTTGTTTCCTAATATTGTTATTAATTTTTCCATAAATTGATATAACACAATTTTAGTTGCTTATAGAATTTCATATACCTAGTTTGTTTAAAAATATAATACACAATACATACAAAATACCTATCTACGTTTAAAAATGTTTGTTACTTATAAGTTGTAACTATTATAAGTTTTTATATACATGTTTATTAAAATTACTATGTAATGGCAAATAATTAATTAATAATCTATAAATTAAATAATAAAAAAACTGTATATATATGTATTATTATTGGACATAACGATTTTATAAACATTTTTAGACATGGACTCACAAAATATATGAATTTGAATATCAATGGTATGTATATTCATAAATTAATTAAAAATAACAGCGTTATATTATCTAATGAGCAATTAGTATTTGGTAAATAGTAAATACGTAAAAACAGGAAAAATATTTAATAATTAAATTTTTTAATAAAAAATTTTAAAACCAGAATATTATGGTACTAAAAAGTACCATCAAACATTCATACCTACTACGATAACAATAAATAACAGTAAATCATGAAATAAGTTACCGATATCTGTCACATGACATTATATACTGTTATACGATATATAAACTAATTATACTTTAATCGAAAACCACTAGCAAGTACTTCGTATTTTATATATCAATCGGCAGTATAAACACAAATATATTATGCTGCAAATTGCAATCTATAATTTAATTAAACAATTATTTTTTAAAGACATTAAACAATAATATAACTATAATATAGTATTATAGCCTATACTCTGTAATAAATGGTTTCACAGTTAAATATTGTTACATTAAAATTAAAATTAAACATTTACACTATTTTAGTATTTTACCCAACTAAGATATAGGTAGGTAGACAAAATTGTTTAAAAAATCAAATAATTCCACAACTCTGAAATAATGTTAAAGGTATGTAACCGTATGTAACTAGGTATATCCTCTATATCCTCTATACCAAAGGAAAAATACTTTATAGGTATTATATAATGGTTATTATAAAAATATTAGAATATTTGAAACAATACGAAAATTACTTTCGGATATTATGAATATAGATAAAAACAAAAATACATTTAAAATATAATATATATTAATATGTAAATGTAATTCGCAAGAATGGATTGTTTTTTTTTATTTAGTGACATCATCATCAACAGCATTTCGGGAGGAATTCAGAAATAAAAAGGATCAAGACATAAGAAATTCACGTTTGCGCGGTTTTGTAGACAGCATGGCGACACAACTTGGAGAGGGTGTGGCTTATGGGATGTTTATTTTTAACACAACATTACAATATTATGTCAACATACACTCGTGTGACATATATGTGAACATGCAAAGTTAATATATCTGGACAAAATTCAATATAAAAACCATTTGTTTAGGTATTTTCAATAGGTAAATGTATATTTAATGTAACCGCACTAAAAGTGATCAAACATCAAAGAACTATCAGTAGTTATACATTTATAGATTAACCAAAAATTATACATCATAGGTATCAATAATATACAACAGATATCATATTTAATAATTAATATACAACTTTAAAGATACAGAACATTCAAACATTATATTTTGTATACCGGCAAATACGGGGCAAAAAACGGTTCGTACTTTTTTAAGTTAAGAAGTAAGAACCTATTTTTAGGTACCTAAGTATACATTTTATCAATTTTCTATGTACCTTAGGAATCTTTAAATGTTACTTAGGTATAAACAAATAAATTAAAATCAATTATAAATACCCAATAGACTGCATATTTTTTTTTTTAAATTGCAAGCTCATGTCAGAAAATTATCTGTCAACAGGTAAGGTTAGGTTGCGATAACATGACCACTGATCAATGATCATATTATAATGTAGTGGTTATTTTGAAACTAAGTGTTAAATTAACACCAGCTTAACCCTGTTAATCTTCAGAACCTTAAAAGTAACCAAAATGCAAGGATCAAAATAATTAGTATAATTCCCAGTATAATTGGATACTGTAACATTTAATCGCATGTTGTTCATAATTAAATATTAAATAAGATAGCAAATAGAAATATAGGTAGTACGCATATCGCGAATAATCTCAAACGTAATATAATTTTAAGTCTTATCAATTATCAAATATCACTAAGTAGGTACATTTCTAATTTGTGTTCTAGTTAGGTATTAAATAATAGTTTAAAACATTGTACACACAATATATAATACGTAAATAAAAATTGAGCATATTTTGAATTTCTGCAATCTGGATTTCATAACAAATTATGAAATGTTGTAAAAAATGGAACCTCGGAAATACCAAACAAATATTTTATTTAAACAATTATTAACTATGGTTTATGACGTAACTACATTCATAAAAAAGCTAACTTGGAAGCTAGGTACCTATAATTATCATTATATTATTATAATAGGTACCTAATTATACGAATAAAAGAAAGCATGAATAAAGTATTTTATCATTCAAATGATTTATATAGGTACTTTTTAAGTAACTATATAATATAATGATTAAATAAAGAACAACTGTTTCAAAGACTATATAGCGATTTTTCGCAGTCCTTTTGACTGTTGAGTCCGAAGAACTTTAAACTTTATGAGAATGTATTAGATTATAATATAGCTATTCTGATAAGATTTTAGAAGATTTAAGAAATTAGAATGTCTACATACAGATAAGTATATCTCAACTTACATCTTCATAATCAATTTAGAATTTGCAATTCAATTTAGATGATGAGTAATACCCAAGCAATATTACTAACAACTAATATTTTAAAATATCGAAATAATTTTATAGCAAAGCCATATTGATCGTCTAAAGCGAATTATTTAAAACATTGACATAAATTAAGTGACATTTTATAATACAATAATTGTAAGTCGTAACCATCCTATAAAACACAATATTATTATTACCACCAACGAAAACCTAGTAGGTACCAATACAAAAAGCAAATAAAAAACGCTATTTATTAACCGAACCGTTTCATATTGAAAATCATTTGAAAAACAATTAGGTAGGTATGTAGGTACTATGTTTTTTGGGTCGAACACATATTGTTGTTTTTGTTATTATTACTACTATTGTTATTGTTGTTGTTAAAAATCGGATGATCGTCTGTAATAAACGACTACAATTTAGAATATTTCAGTCTACACTATACGAGTAAAAGTGTAAAACGCTTCTAAATTCTAATATTATATTATGATATTATGCTGTATAGATGACCTTATTGTGGGACGTGTACCTATATTATTTTAAGACCATTATAATAAATTGTATAGGAGTCGAAAAAACGCAAATCAAACGTCTACACATTTTTAAAAAGGTCGAAAAAGTTACCCAAGTATCGGTATATTGTTGTTGTTGTTGTTATCATTATCATTATGTATTACATTATTATTACATTATATATACTATATAGGCACCTAAATGACCGCTGCTATTGAGTCAAATACATTGATTTATTTTCATTATTACAACGGTGCGGTGTACATAATAATAATAATAATAATATAGTTGTAAGACAACACACACGCCACACGGTTGTTTGGATAAATTTCGTGTATATTCACTGAACTCGGAATGCGGTGCTACTAGGGAGGGTGGGGCAGCAGGGGGGTAGGTGTGCGGAGGAGGGGGCGGTGGATAGGAGTAGTTGGTTTGGCATATTTCAATATAGATGGCACTGTCGACGGTTCGGGAAAAAGGAAAAAAATAGTAATAATAATAATAATAATAATAATAACCGTGATGTTCCAGCCGGATTTCTGTCGAAGGAATGCGAGTTTGTGTACGCATTTCACAATTTCGACGAAGAGTCGAACACGCGCGCGCACGCATCAAAGACACGCATTTGGGGATCGGACTGGGAACTATATTATAATATTATTATAATAATATATTAACAACAACTATGATAAGAAATAATAGCTAAAAGATGTAAAGAATACGTCCGAAATGGTTTTCGTAATTTTATTATTCGACATATCATACTATATGGGTACCTACATTATGATCGTTATCAATCTAACGATGGCCATAGAATGCCCACGACGATATCGTTTATTGTCATAATATTTGCCTAGGTGTACCTATCCCTGTGTTTATAATAAGTAACAATCAAGGCGGATACGTCCACCTTGGTAATAATAGTACAATCAATGTCTGTGCTATACCTGTCTCTGGGGTCGATCCAAGTGGTCTTTTTGGAATTGTGGTCGATGAAGTACACTTTGCCGTCGTAGTCTCTTGCGAAATCCCAACCGTCGGGCAACGGTATCTCTCCGTTCCGTCGTCTCGGCATCGTGTCTGCGGTACTGTATCCATCAAAGTCGGACTCACGAAATCGAATCCATCACATCGGCCAAACACCGCGTAGGTACGACGATGACGATAATAATAATAATAATAACGATAACGATAACAGCGTTTGTGGTGTCGGCGGCGGCAGCGGTAGATATTATTATTATTATTATTACTATACACTGCGGAGAACGGCGGTCAAATATATATTATATTATAATATTATGTAAAATAAGAAAACTTAATCGTAATGATTAAAAATCGGACGAGAACATTTTTTGAACTGCCTACGACACGAGAGTGGAGAGTAAAAAAATATATCGCGTTAGTTCGCTACGTACGACGACTGCAGCGGGGACCGACCGACGACCGTAGATGTCACGCGCGCTTCGCCATCTTGGAAATGGTCGGACCGAGTAACGCTGCGGCGTTGCCCCCCCGTCATAAAGAAAAACGACCGTGCGCGCGCGTATATACAGAGCGTTCGCGGTACGGCCCGCGCGCCCGCCGACCGATCGAGCCGGCCAGCCAGCCTGCCCTCGCGCGCGCCAGCGGCCGGTTCTATTATCAATCGCATGACATCACCGAAACGGTAGCCAATCAGGCCGCGGATCCTCTGGAATGCGGCTATTACCATAACACGGACCGAGTTTTGTGTGTGAGCGAGCGAGAGTGTGTGTGTGGTGTGTGTGTGTGTGTGTGCGCGCATGCCGGTTTACGCGTTTTGGCTCGTCTAGTTTATTTTTTTCTCCTCTCATTTCTCCTCCGCCGTTTCCTTTTTCCACTATTATTACTTACTATTATTATTGCTTACTATTATTTTTATTATTATTATTAATATCATCATCTTCTATCCATCTACTTCTACTTCTTCTTTACTTATTTTCTTCTCCTCCTCCTCCTCCTCCTCCACCTTCTCCTCGTCATCTCTTTTTCCTTTCCGACGACGACGAACGGCTATACGGAATTCCTGCCCTAGGTTTTAGACCGTCGTCGTCGTCCGTCGCCACTCGCCGTTTTTTAAAACAATGAATACGGCGCGCACGCTACAGGTAACAACAGGCCTACTACAAGTGCCCATCACCATCGCTATTATAATACTATTATAAGCTGCTGCCTGCCTACCCGCATGACGTTTTGTTTATTATTATTATTCGTTTGTTTGTTTTTGTTTATCGTATTTATAGGCACTGGTCTATGTTATCGCCCCGCCGCGGAATGTGATTGCCGTTAATATAAATACCGGTCATGTAGTAATATTTTAATTTTTTTTATTAATTATTTTAAAATTACAAAAATTAGTAAAATATTAGGTACATTTTAATACAAAAATTACAAAAATAGAAAGTGATCAATCTATACTTTTTTTTTTTTAAATTTACCTAATTTACTATTACGATATAATGGTATCACGACGAAGCCAAAAATCTGAAATATTCTATAAAATGTGTTCAAATTAGGATCGTTTTCACTAAGTACTGCTCACGAACTCTGCCGCCAATAAGAGTCATGGAAATTTCGAGCAGCAAATGACGTCGTTTATAGTTTATTCCTCCATTTTGAAACATCCCTCATCATATCCATGTTTTAGGTGAGAGCTCCAGAGACAGGGTCCATAAAGTTGTACTTATAGTTAAGTTGGACTATGTAGTTGACTTGACCTTGATGATACGCTACCTCATGAATATTATTGTACGATTTCCAGTAGTCTGAAAATATTATTGAACCCGATCTAATACATTATTATAGAAAGGATTTTTTTGAACACCGATCAAACACACGCACCACACGTCCACACATACAATAAAACACTCTTTGGTTTTTCGACAAATAACATAACATTATAACAAACTACCCACTGTCTAGGAAGTATACGACCTGCAGCATTGTATGGCCTGCGTTATATCTACAATAATGCTTTCGTCAATATCCACGGTCAAATAAGGACCACAAATTACTTTATTATTTGTTTTAGTTTTCCAAGTGCACACTTAACAGATCTCAAAAACACAAAATAAGTTGTGTACTTGGTATTATTACGATTATTTTTTTCTTCCTTTGTTATTTTATAAAAGTATTAGCAGTAAATTGTTGTATTTTATAATAATCTATTATAATATTTTATTATATCGTCTGTATTATGTTTTAGTGTCCTTATTATCTACCACTGAAAATAATATAGGCACAATTCTGTGTCATAAGGATAGGGGTTAGCTGCAGTGCGGGCGCTTCTGTCATACGTGAGGGATTACTCTCGTCCTTTGACCATACGACGCGAAATTATTATACGTATAATAGGTCATTGCGGTAGACGTCTCGCTCATCATTATTACATAGACGTATTTATCATCGTTTGTATTTAAATATTTAATGGAGAGTGACAGTGTGTATATTTAAAACAAAAAATTTAACTTAGCTTGGCGGCTTCTATTTTGTATGGCGACTAAAACCAATTGTACCTAATACAGTAATTCCTATAGGCTATAATATACAATATAATATGTTTCCAGTTTCCTGCAAGTCTACATGAATATTCACATAGGTACCCTTTTTATATTTTTATAGTACTACCATAGCACTATTTAGGTACCTATATACGATACTATTCATACTGGTACTTATAGTAGTCTGTGGCGTAACTATATACGTATAGGTAAAAACTAATTGGGGCGGGTTGGGGGTAAACAAATGTAGGTATACTATATTTAAAATCAAAACCATAACCTAATTTTTTTTTACACTAGTCTTAAAACTCATTTTATGGCTTATTATGTAATGAAACAAATCGCAGGTACTCATATCGTTAAATATTACCTATAAGAACATATTATAATTTATAAAAGTTCATTAAAAAAACCATATAGATACCAGAAAACGCCTATAAATGCCTGATAACCACTTCGAAGCCCTCAGCCCAATCCCAGAAAATACCAATAAAATCATATTTCTGACCTTATTGATATGTCATATGTACAACTTAATCCAAGGAAACTATTGTATTATTTATATGTAACTTTTTTTTTTGCAAGCTAATAAACTAGTATAGTTGATGCTGTACCATGAATAATAAATAAAAAAATAGATGCTATAACATGTTTGAAATAAATAATGTGATGATAATCCCGTAATCATAGTATCATACATAACTCGTGAAATATAATATAACGTTGAAAATATGTCAATATAATATTATACAACGCAGAGAAACGTGAAATAAAATAACATAGGTACTTTATGCAATAATTTAAGGAAAACAATTTTTTATCATAAAAATGTATGTTAAATTATTGCGTTCTATCTTTATTTTAGAAGATTTAAAGATTTCTACTATTGGCATATTTGGGGGGGGGGGACAAGTGCCCCTCTTGCCACCCACCAAAATTACGCCACTGTATTAGTAATAGCATTTAACGTGGTTGACATTTTGACATTTTAAGCCGATATAAAAAAATATAATAAAATTGCGGAATCAAAGATTTTAATAATTATTTTTATACATACACGACGAGTGATGACTCTGCAAATTTAATTTTTATATTCACGATTCCACATGGCTTTAATTTTTAAATGCAACGTTGTCATACCGAAAACATGTGTATTAATTATAACGTACCTATAGTACCTATACATACATAATATCGTTATTTGCAATAAACTACTATTGTTTTGAAAGCCAAGTGTGCAGCGTGCACAGTGTACACGTTTTGGAAAACATGATTTTATTTTACACCTGACATACATTTTTGAACTTGTCGTATTTGATATTCTGACTTGTACTTATGGTTTATCACTTCAATTCCTTATGACCTTATGCTATATAATGAAACGTATTTTGATATTTTTACAGATTTTGTTTGAAATTTCATATCGAAACATCATGTTTTTTCGTACGACGGTCGACTAATCGTAATATCAAATCTATCAACCATCAACATTTTATAAATTTTATATTTTTAATTTTATATTCAAAATTCCGATTTTCCGATGTTAAAAACATCGCACCTTTAAATTATACTGTAGCAGGCAGCAGTCGCAACTTACTATTGTTTCATAACAACAATAACTTTAAAAATATTAAAAATACTTTACACTTCAATTATAATGAATAACTTAAAATATTCATCTATTACCAAAGTATTATTTTAATTTTTATGTGAATATTGTATATATCAAATATACTACCTAGGTAGTACCTATATGGTTAGGTAGTATATGGTTTTAATGACTTTTAGTATGTACTTTTTAATTTTAAACTATAATATTATAATTTATAATAATGAGAGCAAATAAAAGTAATGGCAACGTTGCATAAAAAAATCATATACGGAATCCAGAATCTTATAAATATATAAGATGTGTGCGTATGAAATTTGTGGAATCGTAGGTATCTTATGTTAACATTCAGTTATTAAAATCTCAACGATTCCGCAAATTTCCGGAACCGTTCTCTACCGACAATAATATACAGGTCCTTTTATTTTACCATGGTTGCAGTTGTATAATTATCGTACATTTTTAAGAAATGACTCGTCGTAAACGAGTACCTACATATATGTTATAATATTTAAATTGTACATGTAGGTATACCGTATACGTATGTAGGGTATTATTATATTATATTATATCATAGTGACTTGAGACTTCATCCGTAGCGGCGGTAGCCTAGCTAATGATCAGCGCTACCTTAATGAACCGAAAAAAAGTTCATATACCCAATTCTGAATTTTTTTTTAAAGGCCTCTCCAACAAAATACTCTTACAATTCAAAAAAAATCTTATTGTTGGTACCTTTAAAGCTTACATTTAACTTCAGAAATATCATTCATCTATAGCACTGGATAGATTACACCATCTAATAATAGATAGCGTGAAACCGGCCTAAGTCGATATTATAGTATTAGTTTTTCCGAAATCAAGTAAGGACGGCACCACAACTCCGCACCATGTCTACGAGACGTAGACCATACGGTAATTATCTGCCTTCAATAGTTTTTAAAATAATAAATTATACCAGTTATCCACATATATAATATATTAGGTATATATTGTGATTTGCGTTAAGAATCATAAATGGACGGAAAAATCAATTTGACAAAAGGTACATACATACATGTTATTAGGCTGGTGTCACACTTGTGGATATCCGACATTTTTAAGAGATATTTCGGGCTAATCGATTGTTTTAATCTAAAGAAATAATTACAAATAAGAATTTGATGTAGGTACACAGTGAACCAATTTGTAATTAATTAATTTAATGATAGGTGGTAAAAAATATGTAAAATGTATTCATCGATACATGTAAGATGTAACTATACTAACTGTGCGTAAATATTTATTCCCAAAAAAGAGATTAATTTTCGATTAACCGCACCGGCGTCGGCGTGTGTGTTTCTATATGATCAGTATATTACTATATTAGTATACGTATACCTATTACAGAGTACAGACAACAATTACCTATTAATGAACCTCTTACCATTAATGTTACCAACTATATATTGTATAATATAATAGGTAAACCTAACCTGTATAGATACAACTTACAAGTGCCTATAATATTGTATACTCGTATAGTAATTTAGATATTATAATATATTTAGGCATAGTGCATAACTAAATAACTTAGCTGGTTACACTTGAGACAAATTTGTGTATGTATATTACTATAAATGTCTCAAAACAAGCAATATAATCATAACCAGACAATTTATCGATTAATAATGGCAATGACAAAATATATTATTTATGAAATTATGTTTAACAATAATATGTATCTATACATATTTTTGTATTTTGTAATTTTAAGTTATAACGATCAAAGTTTACTAATAGGTAGATTATATTACTGTACACAAAGTCAAAAACATTGTTCAGTAGGTATACCGTGATATATATACAGGACGATTCAGCAAGCATGAGATCACCATTCACCGCCATTTTTTCATTAAATAATCAATTTTACAAAATGCTGATTGGTATTTTTAAGTATACTTAAAGAACAAGGGTAATATTAACTAGTAGTATTTATACTAGGCTATAAATAACACATATATTTTTAATTTATTTTAAAATAGTTATCTTTATTAATTATTATTCTTAGTAATTATACTATTGATATACATTTTATAAACTCAGGATACACCTTTTCGTTAGAATCACGTGATTTAGATGCCTATACATCAACATATTCAAAAAATCATCTGACTATAAAAACGTACAGGTTGGTTCTCATATTTAAAAAAATAAAGTTTGTATTACCATAGATGGCACCGAACACTAAACACCCAAGTGGTATAAAAAAATGTTAGTAGGTAGGCCATTCAAAAACATGACTGCAGTCTACTTAGATATACGAAGAAATCAGAATTTGAATAAGTGCATTTATAATAGAAAAATAGAGGTGGGTATGCTTGCCAATTGCTTGGTGAATTATTCTGCAGGATATAGTATACGTATATGTAAGTAGTTTAAATGTATAATTATGTAATATTACTGCACCTAAGTTGAATGTAAAACAAAAATCTACAATAATATAATAGGTATACTATAAAGTATGTAGGAACACTGTATAAAACAATTAACCGTTACCTATTATGCTATGAAAACGATAATAGTGATATGATAACACACGCGGAATGAACTAATCTAATTAAAAACAATATCCAAGTCTTATATAGCTACAGGTATTCGAAAAAATCAAGTTAATACAGTATTCAAATGAGAAACGAATTGATACGAGTATACCTTATACATATACGGCTACACGCAATTATTTTAATAATGTTTCAACGTTCACAGTTTCACACATAGATATGTATAGAACCATAAAATATAATATATCTAATAATTTAATTTTTCTATCATTACAATAATCATTACAATAATATGTATTTTTTTTTAAATTTTAAAATTTTAATTATCGTGTAAATTCTATATACAATACAATACTATACGCCGCTATAACTGCAGCGTATGCGAATAATATTGTACTGCTAATTGTTATTTGTTTTATATAAGTATTCAAAAGGAAATGCTTCATGTTATATTTTTATATTGTAAAAAATGTAGAACCGAAGTTTTGGTCTTGGTTTAGGTATGGTATTTATTCTAAGTTTTTCGAATAATATTATATTATCAAATATCAATAAAAAAAAACACGTGGGATAAATATGTATATACCTAATAGTACAATACATAGTTTACCTACATGGTATAATATTATACACATTTTGTTTCTGCAAAAATAACATGAAGATATATTTTATCTGCATAATCAATTAGTATTAATTATTTATTTTAAAAAATGTAATGATCTTACAGCCATTTATATTAATCTATTATTTATTTTCAATGTTTATATTCAGTATAGATTTACCTAGTGTCCTGTGTTCTAGTTAATGCCAAGTTTGTATCTAGGGATAATCCTGAGGCGATGATCAAGGCGCCTTGAGATTTGGATGACCCTCTCTAAAAATATTAAATTTCAAAATCCCCCAAAAATGAAAAACATTTGGACAAATGTTGAATAATACCTATCTCATATAGGTATTAGACATTAGGTACCTATACAAAAATAAGATTTAATTAATTAAATTATTACTCTCGTTGAAATTAAACAAATCAAATCATAACTTTATAATATATTTTACAACCACATTGATTCTTTAAAGATATAGGTATCATTTCAATTATTATTGAATTTGTATAATATAAATGTGGCCATGTAGATAAATTACAATTTCAGAAAATAAAAATACATATTATAGTAATTCAATCAATTGCGTGCTCCTGTTTAACATTGAGGCCAGCAACATAATACACACTGCTATCAGGAGCTACGTGGTGGATTGGTCAAAATTCATCATTGAGATTACTGTAAAATATTATAATTTATAAATTATAATATATACCTACTAATGGTTTATTGATGAGTAGATAATTATATTTAATGGCAATTAACTACAAATTCGTTAGATTAAATCGGTGACAAATTAATAGTGAACGGTTACTACAAAAAATTAACCGGTGGTAAAATATTTCCACCATATATTCATTTGATAATAGCTATCCCCCTTCTACAACAAAATAATTATCATTTATTATGTTATCATTGTTTGTTAAATTAATATTGATAACATGTGCATTAATTAGGGGAGGTAATATTGGGAGAGGGGATTATCAATTGTAACCGTCCATTGGAGATGGTCACAAAAAAGTGTGACCGGTTAGTAACCAAAGTGATCGGTTTGGTAAAACGAATTTCTTTTTTATCACCGATCCTAGTTTTAAGGGGAAATAGTCACCGATTACAAGTAACGAATTTCCGGAAAAATTCTTATTCATTGAAAACCAATATAATATAATACAGCCTGGTTATAATATGTTCAATGTGTAACGTGTATAATGTTTCGAATATCTTACACTCTGGGGCAGTGGCGTAGTTACGGGAGGGGGTTAGGGTTCCCCCACCCAAACAAAAATCTTTTAGATTCTGAGTGGAACGATGAATGTATTGATTTTACAATGATGTGTGTTTTTTTATTTTTTAGATTCTGAGTGGAACGATGAATGTATTGATTTTACAATGATGTGTGTTTTTTTATTTTTTTTTTTATTTTTTTATTTATTTTTTTATTTTTTTATTTATTTTTTTATTTTTTTTGTGTCTGTGTACACGATAAGTAGTCGAAATAATAATACGATTTTCAACTTCAGTATCTTGTTCGATCAGAAAGTGAATATCGTTGGTGCATTGGGGAGGTCAAAATTTAAATTTCCCAGTAGTTTTCAAAAGCGCCGGGAAAAACAAAAGAAAAATTAAGGAAAAACGGGAATTTTTACGCAAAATCTGTTTTCGAGAAAATCGATTTTGGTTTTTGGTGTAACTTTAAAAAAAATGACCGTGGATGCATGAAATTTTGACTGAATGTTTACATTTCCATTTTCTATACACGATAAAATTTTCAAAATATTTTGACTTATTTTGAGCTCTTTACGGACATTGTCAGTTTTCATTTTTTTTTTAGTTTTTTTTCTAAAAATATCAATAAAATTTTATTTGTTGGATAAAAAAGCTTGAAAATTTAATAGAAGGCTCCTAGTATATTGTTTCAAAGGCAGATGAAAAATATTAAAAATCGTTAGTCACAGTTTTTTTTTATAAGCATTTAAAGTTCAAAAAATGACAAAATATGGAAAAATCACGAAAATTTGCAAATTATTTCGAGTTATAAATTCATAAAAATTTTTCTTTTTAAATCTAAGATATGAAAATGTAATACAAGATTCCTTATAATATTATCTACCTTTATCAAACAAAAAATATCTATAAGAAACTCAAATTAAATTTTTATGGGAGTTTGAAATTCATATTTTTACAACATTTGATATTCACCCGATTTCTTACGTAACGATTTTCTTATTTTGTTGTAATTAAAAAACGAGTGACTGTAGAAACTTGAAAATTTCACTGAATGTTAATATTAGCATTTTATATATACGATAAAATTTTTAAAATAATTTGACTCTTTTTGAGCTGTTTACGGACATTGTAAGTTTTCAATTTTTTTAGTTTTTTTTTTCTATAAATATCAA
>NC_042494.1:168133596-168142770 GCF_005508785.2 Acyrthosiphon pisum | reverse complement strand
GGCGGCGGATATCGTGACAAGACTGAAGTTCAAACAAACTGCACAAGCTGACACGATTGTGTGCCATATCCATTATCTATTATCGCATAATCGGTCGATATTTCCAATATGCTATAGATTAGATATCGATGATATACGAGTCATATATACACGACGAAATAATACACACAAGCATTGACGATTATGATACTACTAATACTACTATACTAGGATATATTATAGTGCATTCACAAAATGTCATTAGAGTTTAACCAAAGGATAGACTTAGCATATAACTATTTATACTTTATAAGAATTTTCCACTTTGCCCGTAACATATATATAATTAATTTCAGTATACAAAAACTGTATACAGTTACAAAATATAAAAAAAACTATAAAAATATTGTAAAATCGTGTGTCTTAAAATGTGACCGTACGGAATCGTGTACTTCCACTTTTTTCGACGGGAGCCGTTTGGGAATTCACCTGTTCGTAAAACCTTTTTCGACGGGAGCCGTTTGGGTATTTACGGTCATTTTAAATTTCTCAAAAATAATTTTAGCCTCTATAAACGTGAACCACCCTAATATACAGTATAATATTATAATTTAATTTACACAATTATATTTTCAAAATATTTAAATTAATTTTTTGCTATTTACACCACACACGTATTCATACCAATCAGTATTGACTATACAATGAGTTTGCAATCGACGTTCGTTGTGATTTTTTATTTTTGTTATTTTCTTAACTTCAATTATCCGTTTCTTTTTAGACCTCTAGTTATATTTTGTTATACTCTCAACATAGGTAGGTACTTCTTCATATTTATCTCTTTTTCCATTAACCACTGCGGTATGGTCTATGACCTGAACTGTGTAATGTTTATTACACATGATGGTGTATGAGCAATGCTTTATCTGGCAATTTTTTCTGATTTGTTATAAGAACAAATATTACACATAAACACAACTACCTAAATTCAAATCATAATTTAATATTAGAAAATACGCTACCTACTTATAATCTATTTAAATTTTGTAACACTGTACGCGTATTTGGAAATTGGAATTAACTAAGGAAGTTTAAGACTGGTCAAAAATTAGAAGCTCTTATGATCACAAATTAATACACTAAATCCATAGAAACGGACAAAAATGTGAAAAAATATTACAATAATGTAATTATATCATATTATAAATCATTTATAATTATACTTTTATATTACCTCCCGTTGTTTTAATTCTAGAAACAAATACTAGTAAGTCTTTTTTTCTTTATTTTATACAATATTATATTGGTTTAATCTTACATATATTCTATAAGATGTTTATACCGTTTTCAAGAGGCCACATTTTCACTCCGATTAGATAGCTCGTCATTATACCATGCCGATCAGCTTACATTCAAAGAATGATAAGACGCTATTGCCTATAAAAATTAAAAATAAACATATAGTAGCTAAAAACAAAAATATTATTACCCATATCACCGGCAATGTGGTATATTTTATTTTTTTTAGTTGTGTATTTATTAATCTATTATAGTAGTAATGGTGAGGGCGGAGAGTATAAAATATATAAGTTGGAAGTGACATAATAGACTAAATTATAAAAAAAGTAACAGTTTTTTTCAACTTACTATTATAATCAAAAAAAAAAATCAAAGTCAGATAGATTATCGTTACAGTAATGTACAACTCTGATGATGGGACTATGATGATCAAAAGAGTTTCTATTAAAAAAAAAAAAACCCAAAGTTATTTTGTTATCGCTGCAATAACCCGCACCACGGCGATGGAAGACATAAGTGCCAAGATGAGATACGAAAAAAAGTCGTATCGTACAAAAGTGCCAAAATCATATCGTGCATAAGCGCCAAAATCCTAGGTACCCGTGTGCCACGGTTAATAGATATTAAATAACAGATATTGAATTTAGAACTATATCGTTCAAAAACTCCAAACGCTTAATCTTAATCAACAAATGTATAATCTAATAAATAATTGTACAATGGAAGAAATACCAGGATGGTGAAATAAATCGTGTAGAATATGTGAAAAAAGTGGGATTAAAAAATTAACCAATTTATTACTGAAAAAAAAATTACAAAAAATTTTAAAATTATTACAAAAAAAGTATTACCAAGATTTTATAGGCCCAAGGGCCACTTAGTTTCATGCTACGCCACTGTGTTCGTCATTCGTCTTGAACTTGAACTGAAGCCTCTCCAGAAATTGTAATGTACTTATTGTACCTACGTCCTACGACCAGCAGTTTGTCTTCTTTGAGCCAATGGGGAAAGGCCAAGTAGTTATTGATATACTGGTGGGTAATGCGTAGTCATCCAGTTACATAATTCTAATAAATCACAGAATCATAAATCTCCTGTCTTTATTTATTTTTCCCCAAAAAAAAGGTTATAATACAATATAATATTATGCATTGGTGTTGTCATCAGTTAATTTTATTACAAAATTATAGAAAATCTTAAGAAGGTTTTGTACAAATATTCGGAACTTTAAGCGTTTTTAAACGGCAAATAGCAGGGCTTGAAACCGTTTTAAAATCGATTTCAGAAACAGGTATAAACCGTTTTAAAACCGAAACCGAAACCGTAATCAAAAACGAAACCGACAACAATTGGATACCGGTATAAATCAAAATCGAAACCGTAAAAAATGGAAAACGGTATTAAATTCAAAATCCAATATCTGAAAAAAATGGAAATTGTTATTTTTTTTTATTAATTGACGTGTTTCTAAATACATAAATTCCATTAATACGCATAATTAATACTCATAATAAAATTGAGATCATAATTAAAATATTGATAACCATTTCATTATTCGCATAATTATTATAATTATAGTTACTAACAAATACTATATATGACAATACGGGACAAACAATGATAATTGTATAGACGACACAGCCCCCTGAAAATACTTTAGAAACCAGTATACCTATACAAAACCGAAACCGAAACCGAAATTTCTTATTACCGGTATTGCTAAGTTGAAACCGAAATCGTAAAATTTCAAAACCGGTATACAAAATCGAAACCGAAACCGATATTTCCTAATACCGGTGTTGAAAAATTGAAACCGAAATCGAAAAAATTAAAAACCGGTATACAAAATCGAAACCGAAACCGAAATTATTTCAATCGGTTTCAAGCCCTGGTAAATAGGCAAGAAAATATAGTTTAATATTCTATTTCTAATCTAGGATTGTATAAAAATAAAATATGTTTATGTTCAAAATACTAGAGTTTTCTATTTTGAGTGACTAGATACATAATGAGAACTATTATGTTACCAAGTAATAGTTATTAAACTAACTGGTAAATTGATCCTGTAATAGTTAATTCATCTCAATCCCAATAGAAACATAATTATATAATACACTTGTTGTAGATAGTTATTTTATTGATGATATTAGTGCTTAACTTAAATGTCTATAATTTTGATTACATATTTAATAACTTTTAAGTTAATTAATATAAAAATTAGCCATGCATAAACCTATTTGTATTTTTTATTTAGAAACATTAAAAAGTACGTAGTTTTTTTATTTTATATTGTATTGCAAACTTGTGTAATAAAGAATATTTTGTTTTTTTTTTTTTTTATTGGATAACATGCGGCAACATAGGCCATTGGGTGTTAGGATGGAACTGTAGGTTTATAGATTGGGTAGGGGGAACACGTGTGTGTTGGGTTTTGGCAGAATTTTTGATTGGGCACCCGTAGGTATCTGCCATGCCCGTATGGGGCCGGACACCGTGACTTTCCCGAAGAAAAATGCCGCCCGGTGGCCGGGAATCGAACCAGCAACGGCAGCGCCGCAACCGACGCCTTAGACCGCCTTAGACCGCCTTAGAATAACATTATATGGCATGGGGCTTTGTATATTATATTCTCAATTACTGTATTTTCACAATAATGTAATCCAAATTATGAAAATAGGGATATAGATATCTTAAAGGAAAACTATAATATCCGTTAAACATTTGCCATTATTTTCCACTATTTAATTTCCAATTATATAAAAAAAAAACGTGGCCCCTTAATTTGTATTTGTTTGAAATATGCTTCCTTTGAAACTAAACAATATACACAATCTATCGACTACAAATACAGATTGTACGTCCAACTTATGAAAAGATAATGGTTTGAAATTTGTTTTAACTTTCAACATATTATTTGAAAAACCTATTGATTATACATTCTTAAAATAAATCTTTATTGAAATGTTAAATTAAGTTTTATAATTATTACTTGTATTATTTACTTATTAATTATTATTATATTTTTTTGTAGCTAATGTCGGTACGTCGTATATTTTAGTTATCTATTTTATTCTGTGTGAGATTTCCAGATAATAATATCAGATATAATATTTATTATTTTGTCTATTAGCTTGAATGTCCATTTGTTGATAAATATAATATGAACATTAAAGATCAGAAACATTAGAGTAAATGTTGTTTGTAATATTTAAGAACGAGGAACTGTTTTTTAAAAAACGTCACGTTAAAAAGAAACGTTTCAATCGCTGTTATTATTTTTGTATCTAAATTTCAATTATTCTAACACCTGAGTCGGGGGTTCTGCAATTAAATACCCTCCATATGTGAAGTACAATATACAAAAACGACATTAAATACATTTTTTAAACATCCATTCGTAATAACTATGCAAATAGTACCTAATATGTACAGACAGTCAATATTTATAATAACGTCAGTATTCATACATTTTCATTTAAGAGTATGATATTGTATCTAATTGTATTATTGAAAACTTTTTTATATTATAATAAATATTTTTTGCAGAGAAATTTCGTAAGTATGTTTTATGTTGATTGTCATATTTTTACTTTCTCTTCTCCTGGAATGGCCAGATGACAAATTAAATAGTGTTGTTTAATTATATCCTGTATCGAAGGAATTTCTGTTCAAAAACTGTTCTTTAATAATTGAATACTTGAATGTTTTGATATTACACTCCTAACGTATGATGTATAATCTTACAGATACACATTTTTGCTTGATAAATTATAAATATTAAATATTAATATTACCAACGTATAACTTATGTGAATGTCTTTCTAATTAAAACGCATTTTCATTATTTCATAATATACCTAGTTGTTATAGATCTCTTCAAAACAATGTTATCTGTATCTATCATGAATTAATAAGGTGGCTATATTATTCGGTCTAACCTTAAATTGTAGTTTTACAAGTTCTAATTTCGGTTTGAAATTTATGGAAGCGTAGATTTTATTTATTTGTTTGATTCACTGTACCATGATTATTATAAATAATTAATTTTAATGTTTTGAGTAACACTTTATAAAAATTTGATAGACTTTTTTCCCCCAAAAATTTAGATATTAGCTTTAATCATGATAATAATTATATACATAATATACATTATATATACAATATACATATATGCATATAATAGTACAAATTTTTTTACTCTATTCTAATAAATTAAACTTTATCATTTACAGTAAATAGTATAAAACGTACGTATTATTTAATAATTTTTAATATTCAATAGGTACATTATAATATTATTTTGCATGGAATCGGTGTTTTAAATGTTTGCGATTTTGATGGAGTTCATTCAAAGTAATTTTTAAACGGATAGGTATAAAAAAAAATTAGGGCTGCAATTTTGATATTAATTAAAGCACTAAGTTGAGAGGAAACTTGTTCTACATAATATAGAAATTTTTTTACCGAATATAATTGTTTTTATACCAACTTAAATTGAAAAAAAACAATTTGAATATCTACATATATAAATAACACAAAAAGAGCCGAAATAATTTGTGATAATGTACTCGTCCTAAATTCGATTATTATGTATCAAAATACTTAGAAAATTTTTTTTCTTTGAAAAATTATGCTGCCATTCAAAAAAGTAAAAAACATAAAAAAATATAAGGATAAAAAATATTTAAAATTATAATTTTTTAATAAAAACATTGCTTTTTTAACAACTTGAAACTATGTAAAAAAATATTTTCAAAACCATTATTACTTTTTGAGATAGTGGGTGTTTTACGCTTAATGAATCATATTAATAGGTACTTCGTTTGCAATTAGACGAGTTAAGTGATAGACTAATCTAATCATATTTAGAAGTAGATTAGAAATCATCTTATAAACCACTTATGGCTTATGGCACTTATTAGAACCAAATAAAACTCCCAATTATAGCAAAATTCGTCTTTTATTATTTTTATTCTAATGCAAATGGCGATCAACCGGTAAACCTTTTCCATCTATTATTTCTATGCTATTACAAAATGCTTCGATGTTCAATTTTAAGGATAGTCTTAAGTTAAAATTGGATTTAGTTTGTACTTTTGAGACGTAAGAAATGTAAATTCACAGAACTTTTCAAAATATTCAGGATGAAAAAAAAATAAAGAAAAACCTCAGATTCTTAATTATTAAAAACAGTTTTTGTCAAAATCAAAAAATTTAATTTTTATACCTAGTTGAATAAAAAATGCCTGTAGAAACTTTAAATATTCACTGAATAAATTTATATAAACAATAATTACTATATGAGTAATATGACTTAAGGGGGCTGGAGCGTGATTTATTTTCGGTCGAAATAATAGCTCACGACTTCAATCACTACGCCCAATATAATGTTCCGATATTAATTTTGAAAGCAAATTTGAATTTGTCACTACATTATCTATGCTTTGACAATTTCAGTTTTCTGATTTTTATTTGTTTTTACTTAGAAATTTACTAATAAAAAGAGTAAAAATAGAACATATTCATAATTGAAATTTAAATATATTGATATAGAATATGAAAAATGTACGACAGTTAAAGCATAGTAAATTTAGAGGAGAATTCAAATCTGCTTTCAAAATTATAATCGGAACATCCTACTGAGCGTAGTGATTGAAGTCAGAGGTAGTATTTTTTGAAAAAAAATGTTTGTCATTTTATAAAGCAATAAATGGTGACATGGGCATGCGCGTAGCTAAAATTACAGACGTACATCCCTGTAACTATAATGTCCCTATAAAACGTGATCAGTACTACGAATTACGCAAACTAATGTTCATTTACTTTCAACACATACACAAGACCCGGATAAACAGAAATATAAAATGCCTAGTTGTTACTCCTTAGAATTGATTACGCTCCAGCCCCTTAACTTTTTTTTTTTTTATTGATCAGTAAAAGACAATCTACAATCTATACAACAGTGTGCACATTAATTAGATGAGATAAAATAATACAAAACAAGTAACAATGAATATTATGGTTTTGGGAAATTACCCAGTTGTAACACCCAGTACGTGAATACCCCTTAACTTAGATGTCTATAATTGTGTTTACATGTTTAATAACTTTTGAGCCAATCAATATATAAATTATCCTTGCATAAACCTATTTGTATTTTTTATTTAGCAAAACCAACAAGTATGTAATTTGTTTTTTATATTTTTTATATTTTCACTATTTAAGACATAGGTATACATTTCAGCCCATCTCTTGATTTCAGCCACGATATTAATGTTAGGTACCACCTGTTAAGCGCTGAAAGTCTTGAGTTTTATAAAGCGCAATACTAAAATGTTAAGTTCCATCCGTTGTCTGCGTACACTTTACATATCTCTTGTGCGCTCTATTCTAGAATATGGTATAATAGTTTGGCACCCCTACCTAAAAAATTGATTTCGATAATAATCGACATTGATTTCATAATGACAATAATTTATTCACGATGTCAGCTTTATAGTTATTGCTGTACGGGAAATGTGTGATGATACTTAGCGTATTGTATTCCCAATAGGGAAAAATTAATTTTTTCCCTTTTTATTAGTTTAATATTTTGGCCATATTTTTAGTTATGAAATTACGCGATCTAGAGTTGAATTATAGTATAATATAACAGGTAACTAGAAGTTATCGTCAGAAAGTTAAAAAAAAATTTTTTAATGTTATTATAACATTTGTATATTTATATTATTCGTAATTATAATATTAGTAGGTATACCATTATACTAATATCATTACAGCCGCACTATGAGAGTGAAATTTATTATTTATTCGATTATCATTATCATTATGATATGCGTGTACTGCCACGAAGGGTTCACTATCAAAGTTCGTTTTAACTTCCTTCTGTTTTTTATTTGCTTCGTGAATATTTTTCACTAAATTAAATAACGAGTTGTGTGATGTATTGCATTAAAAACATTTTTTAGTTAAATTAATATAGTATGCGATTGTTTAAAAACCGAAAAATACTCCGATGTAGCACACATTTAATTTCTAGTATTAAAAATACCTTTTTTGTCTGTGCTGGGCTAAGGGTGGACGTTTATCTGCATTACCGAATCAACAGTCTTTGTATAAGCTTGTGCTAAAACGTTTTTATTAATGCATCTTGCTGTCAGTGTGTCCCACGCGGTATCTTCATTTTCAGTAGCCGTCTCTAATGATTGTATAATGTTAGCAGCTGTTCCAGATATAGATGATTTTAAGTAGAAAAACAGTTCAGCCGCAACGTTCAACATGAACACACACACGTCGTAATCGTCTGCGCTCCGTTATCTTATTGCTATTACATACCTAATTTGTCACAATAACATTACGCCATTATCATGCCGCGTACTCCTAATTCAACGAAGCGAAACCTATCTACCAGTTCGCCCAGTCAAGTCGACAAAAATACAAAAGTTTTTATCACCCCGAACCGTTACGCCGTACTCAACACCGGTGAAGACAAAGTACTCACCACACCTTCAACTGGCACCACGGAAGATCCGGACAGTCTACCTCACTAAGTTCACAACGCTAAACCCGTGGCCCCTCCTATCCGCATCAAAAACATATCCAACTACTCAGCATTCAACACCGTTCTAAAAAATATCACCGGACCCAATGGTTTCACCTGTAAGTCAACTCCGTCATACCTCATTGTACAACCCACCGACAAACGAACTTACAATGCAATAATAGTTCATTTACACGATACAAGCGCTAGTTTTCATTCGTTCCCCCCCCCCAAACCATCGCACATACAGAGTCGTCATCAAAAATCTACATAGTTCCACCTTACTCACCGATATTACTTCTGCTCTTACTGAACTGGGACATTCAGTCAAGAGTATTCACAATGCCAAAAAACAG
>NC_042494.1:168113621-168133123 GCF_005508785.2 Acyrthosiphon pisum | reverse complement strand
CCTCTTTACCACAGTCTTAAACACACTAATAACTAAAGGCATTATCTCCCCATAATACTAACACACGTTGTCTCATAATACCTACATACCTACAATATCTTATCTTTTCTAAGACCTAGCCTCATTAATTTTATCTCAAATTTATATTACTATTACAACTATTATTAATATTACTTTCTTTTAACCGTATCATTATTATATTTAATACCTTGTAAGAACATGCAATATGTTGACAAATTGTAAAGTTTAATAAATAAAAAAGTAGAAAAACGTTTAAACTGGCAATGGCAAGTCATTTAAATAAACGAATGCTATAAACATGTCATTAAATGTGAACCAATACTTGTAATCGCCCGAAAATACCGATACATTATATATTTATCTAATTGCTGCAAGTTTTCAACATCGCAACTCGACAATGTTGTAGTTACGATTTTTCCATCATCGTTAGACGTAAAATAAATCCTATATTGATGTATTATATTTTAATTGTTAGTCGCGGTTGATATATAAGGTGCGTTACTTGAGCCGCTATATACAGAAAGCGGACGCCGCATGGTAGGAGAAGTTTGGCCTCGCGTCGGAACTAATTCATTTCGATGCGCGTGGCGGTCGCACTCTCTCGTGGAACGGAGTATAGTCCGCTCTTTTTTATTTTTTCAATACGGTTATTGTTTATCCTCTAGTATGGGTCACGACCCACAATTTGGTAACTTCTGTTCTAGTTATTTATAATTTACAGTGGTAATATAATATTCATAACTTGTTTTTTAATTACTGCAGTAGGTAACTTAAATTATAATACAATTATATTAACAAATTAATGCGTGCAAACGCTTGACTGTCAAAAGTAAATCGCTGTGACATTATTGGTTATGATATAATTAATTTATAGGACAAAAATAAAGTTATATTTATTAAATAGTATGTTTATTATTTTATTTCCAGAAGAAAATTATAGTACGTGCATATTGTATTATTTAATTATTTATTTTTGATTTGATTAATTTCTAATGATAAGTAATATTATGATTATCATTTCTCAAACTGTTAGTTACTCGCCGACTACTATTATAGGCTATGAACTCGTTTAGTTGACAAGCTGTCATCCATTAATAGGCATCCTTATTATTGGCTATTACAATTATTGCCGAGATAGACCTATTATACACCTTCCATTTAATTCTTAATATGTAATGTTCTTAAACAATGAAAATGAATAAACTTACGTTTTCAAAAATATTTTACTTTCATTAATAACTCATAAAATACTTAGATCGTTTTCGAGTCGGTTTAAATACCTGAATATTTTAATTTTAAAACCATTGCGATATTTTGCTTATTCTGAAATGTTTTGATAGGTTCATAATATTATTATACAGCTATTAATCATAGATATTAATCACAAATTACTATTATTTTTTATAGTGGAAATTGGTTTATGTACGTATATAGTTCAGTTAATTTTGTGTAAAAATTATATATAACCATTGAGTGGCATTTCCCACTATACAAATTCCTTAAAATATATGCTTTTAAAAATCTTTAGACTATGGTGAATTCGATCGTTTTAAATTTATTAAAAACAAACATATAATAATAATAATAAATTGAATTAAAACTAAAAACTATCGATGGGTATAGTGTTAAATAACCTTATTCCTCTAATTATATTATGTGTATTCGGAAATATTACTGTACTTCATGGTTCGAGCCAATTGAAATAAATACATTTCGGAATAACAAACTTTTTCTAATACATAATCTATATTGTGAAAATCTACTGTGTGTGTGTGTGCGTAATAAATTGGCCCATACCCAAGTACATCATACTTCTGGTTCCTTAATTTGATACACAAGAATTCCTATATCCAAGGATGTGCAACTCAACATTTAGGGAGTGGATTACACAGGGATTATTCGACTCACTAAAAACTAATAATTTTCTTATTTGTAAATATTTGTTTATTAGCCACAAATGGTTACAGAAAATAAATATTTCTTATCTTTCATATAATAATTTTAGATTTGTATATAGTGGCCACAACCACTCAATTAACTGTGTACAAATATAAGCAGTTTACATATACCTGAGTTTAAGAATGGGTAATTTCTCATTCCCAACATATAGCCAATGAAGGATTAACATCAGGGAAAAGAAAAATAATTTTTTTTAGAAAATATTAAATATATGTATATGCATAATATTATACGTAACACACATAAAGAAAATAAAAATTTAAACTTTTTATGATATTTGATTTTCACCGTTAAATTAACGAATTTTCATCTATCGATTTTTGATCATTTGTTTTATTCAAAAACGAACCACCGTAGAAACTCAAAATGTTCACCAAATGTTAAAATTACCACTTACCATACATGATCAAATTTTTAAATTTTCATTTTTCAAATCGTTTTTACTCTTTTGAGCTATTTATAGCCATGAGACATTCATCAAATTTGTATTGATCAGTTAAGAATTCATACAATTTTAACTTTTTCGTATCTAATGTTTGAAATTTTAATAAAAATGAGGGTGATATCCTAACAAAAAGACTCCACCTAACTCCTTGTACAAAAAACGCTTAGGTATAAAAAAAAATCTCTTGAAGTTGTGATATAACTTTATAACTAAGTATTTGAACTATTAGGTATCATTCATGTGAAAATAGTCTACTGAATAATTGACTTAACTTTGTGACTTGAGTTAAAGTTCAAAATACTATAGCATATAATGAGAATATAATAGTATAGTATACTATCATTCTATTCAAGTGTTTTAAAGTTACCAACTTAAGATCAATTATTTAAGACACTATTTTAACATAAATTATATTTATAGTTCATTAACTTTGCTATAAAATGATGTAACCTCAATGATGTAAACTGAAGGATGTAACCTTTAGAGCCATTTTTTTTTTATACTTAGCGTTTTTTTTCACATGGAATTTGGAAGAGTGTTTTTGTTGGGATTATAATTATACCAAAAATAATAGAAAACTTTCACAATTTTACAGATTTTGCAAACACGTATGTGGCCTTTTATAATAATGGTATGTATACTATAATTGTAAGCGTATAATAACGCTTCCCAGCGTAGATAACTGATAAATGTTTATACATTTAGTGCACGAATAGCTTTTTTTAGAACACAGTTGATTTAAGTATTTTAACGAAATCTGAAATAGTGAAAACTTGACCTTAACTCGATTCGCTCTTCCTTGAACCATATTCTAGTTGACGAGTAGGGTGACTGCTGTCCTGGTAGATCAACTATTACCTGTAACCTTAGTCTCCATTCGTATATATTTGATTATTTTCCCGTTACCTTCTAAGTAGATGTAATCGATACAGATTTTTCCAAGGCTTTTGAAGGTGTTGATCATAATCATCTTATGTCAACATTTGACTCTATAGGCATCGATGAACTTCTATTATCCTGGCTTCACTCTTATATTACAAATAGGATCCAATGGGTAAGTGTTGATTCCTCCTCTTCGGAGCACTTTGCACCCTCCCCAGGAGTACCACAAGGTGTTGTTCTTTCTCTACTTGTGTTTGCCCGATTCGTAAACTCAGCGGCCTTCGTCCTCCAGTACGATGAACTTCTTATATTTTTTGATGATATGAAAATCATATTCCATATCAAATCCATCTCTGACTGTCATCTTCTCCAAAACGACCTTCAGCGATTATTGACATTAAGGACTACCTCTTAATATTCCGAAATGCTCAGTAATGACTTTTTGTCGTTTAATGCTGTAATCAAGTTTACATTCTCCATTATTCATACCCCTTGATAACTTGTATTAATTCAGTAAAGGATTTAGGATTTACTCTTCCACGGAACCTGTGGCTAATACGCACATTCGGATAATCTGTGGTAAGGCTTTTAATCTACTAGGTTACATAAATCGTGTCTCTACAGATTTTCACCTGCCACTCTACTAAAAACTCTTTTCTTTTGCTTAGTCTGTCTCATCCTTGAATATGGAACCATCCTCTGTCACCTGTCCACCGCTTCTGCATGTAGCATGATTGAAAGGGTTTCAAAGAAAATTTCTTCGTCACGCTGCTTATAAATTAAACATATCCTGTCCCCCATACGATTACACACCAATTCACCACCTTTTTCCCTTAAAAAGTCTCGCTGATCGTCGTGAATCAGCTAGGATATCATTTCTATCTAATCTTCTTTCCTCTAAAATTGACAGTTGTCCAGAATGACTATCTCATTTAATGTCCATTCCCACCGTGCACGATTATCTGTTCCATTCCATATACCATTATCTTCCTTAAACTACTATCTTAACTCACCGATTTTCCGTATTATACGCATTGTCAATACTGACTTTCCATTCACCCTCTAAAGATTAATACTCGTTTCCATAAAGCAAATTATTATTGTTTATATTCATGTTATTAAATGGCTGTCCGTATTGTAAAATAAAATAAAATAAAATATTATTCCACATTTTTGGTTTGTAATATACTCCATAGTTCGAGCTATATACGTAAACAAATCGAGTTCCATACTCGTTTTTGGAAGGGTAATTTAACGAACGTACTCAACATATCTAAAACCAATTTATTTTACAGCATCAACTGTTCATCCGATTGATTACTTCTGTCAAGAACATATTAATATTAATACACGTGGGGAGGAGTTTTTAACAAAAATGAAATGAAAATAAGAAGAAGAAGAAGCATATTATGATTAATTAGTTGAAGATAAATATAAATTAAATTGTATAATACAATTACATATTATATTATATATTATATTATATTACATTTAATTGTACATCTAATTATAAACACATACTAGGTGCACTATAATAATCTACTAACACTAAAATAAATTCAATGTTTTCATCAAAAAAATATTTCAACCTTTATCGTATGTTATTTATAGCAGGTAGCAAGTATCTATCATTTATCACTAATATATTATATATTAATAGGGTTCTAAATTAGAAATATTTCAATGAAATTATGAAAAATATTTTGTCTTCTTTAAAACATGTTCGGTTATTGTTAGAAACAATAATTTCCTTAAACACTTACAATTAAAAAAAAACATATTATTTTTGTTGATTTATTATTTTACATTTGTATATTCTATACATATTATGTAGTGCTGAAAAATATTATTAAGAATAAAAACATTTTTATTTTGCATGAGTTTTAAAATATTATTGTATGCGGACCGTCAGCGATCCAAAAGATAATGGTTTGAAATAAAGTTGAAATCAATTCCAGCAATTAATGAAATAATAGTGTATTAACAATAATTATTAAGTGATAATATTAATTATAATTAGATTTTTTGGTAACAGAATTAACTATTTACGTGAAATCTTGTTTTAAATTTTCAATCCTTAGATATAAAAGTTAAACATTTTATGAATTTTTAACTACAAATAATTATTCAATTTTAAATTCGATAAAGGTTGTCAAAATTTGATCTTTTAATATAAATGCTTATAAAAAAAAATTGTGGGTATGTATTTTTAATATTTTTTAACTGCTATTGTAATACTATATCAGGAGCCTCGTATTAATTGTTTACACTTTTTGGCTCAGCAGATAAAAACTTATTGTTATTTATAGAAAAAAAAATAAAAAAATTGAAAACTGACAATGTCCGTAAACAGCTCAAAAAGAGTCAAATTATTTTCAAAATTGTATGGTGTGTAACAGGCGATTTTTACCCCCCTGTAATTTGTACCGGTGGGGGGAGGTAAAAATCGCTGGAGGTAAAATTCACCAAGCGTAACAGGTGATTTTTACCCCCCTGTCATTATACCATTTGCAGAGGCGGACTGGGCCAGTATGGCAATATGCTACTGTGCAAATGCACAGTGGGCCGGTGCATATATTATCTCACAATATAAAAAACTGATGCCAAAATGAACGGCAATTCATGAGTTCAAAAATCCCTCAAAAGAGTACGCCACTATTTGTCCGAGGGCCTATTGTATTTCAAGTTGTAATGCTTAAATTCGTTATTATATATTTAAAAATGTATTTAAAATTTAAATATAATTTAATTAAAAATAAATATTAAATATAATTTTCAAATTTTTATGATTTTTTGAAAGTGCTTACTTCAGACGTTCATAAAAAAGTATTGTGGACTTACAAATTGGAACAACTTATGAGGAAACAACCTTGCACTTAGTTTTCAAGTTTTTTGAATGAGCGAATATTTTTTTTTAAAAACTTATAATTAATAAAAAAAAGAGTTAAACTTTTTGAAAATTGTATGGTGTATAAAAAATGATAATGTAAAAATGTTGATGTCGGGCTTCAGGATCAATAAAAAAAAACATTCTATGAAAACGTGATATTGTGTAAATGGTTGTACCTATCTTTAGGATTAGGAGTTACTATATAAATTAAAATTTAATTTGTCGAAAACTGGTTTATTATTTGATAAAGCGAATTTTGTATGATTTTTTTGGTTTTTTTTATGCTTTTTGAAAACTATCTATTTAATTACTGGAAAATTCGTTACACCGACCATTTAAATGGAATCTCCATAAAATTTTCTATCGATAAACTTTAGATTTCACTATTTCTCGTTCTCCTATGTGGGAATAATCTCATCCACAAACAGACGACCACGATAATTCTGAATAGAGTACATACCTAATATTATAATATACATCTGTCATCTACTAATTTACTATACGTTTACACCTATTGTCCAGCGTTCGTAGATTTCAAGACATGTCATAATATAGTATTATAACAAAACACATATAATTTATTGTAATCATTTTCGAGAAGTATACATCATTAACTTTGATGATTGAAATTGAAAGTTCATCAATTATATAAACAATTGTTCATGTTTAACACTCTTATATATCAATAGATTTATTATTTATGTGATTATATGAATAGGTTACTACTTCTAAGAAAGTACCGAGTATCTACTGGCATAGAATGTTGTGTGCTGCTGGCGTAATTACCAAATGCGAACAAACGTATGCAAATATGTAGTAGATAGTTTTTAAACTTCAATAAATTATTAATGAGTTGTAGATGACGTTCACATAAGATAATATTATACTTTTAAGTTCCCAAATAATTCGGTTTAGGTTATTCGACTCCTGGATTCGGGGGTCCTCGAAGATGGTCGGGGATCCCTAGGTGTATTTTGAAAAGGTAGTTTTTGTACAACGTTTCTGTAACTATGTGAGCATATTATTGTAAATAGGATAATAAGTTTCAGTGTTTCACTAAAATTCACATTTGTAATTACTAATTAGTGTAATAGTGCCTATATTGAACTCCTTAAACACTTATTACCGAGAAAAGCATGTCAACTTTCGAATCAATGTTAAACACAATTATAAAAAAAGTGTGAAGAAAGCGATTTGTTTTCAGATCCAATATTTACGTAAAAAAAAGCCTACGGAAAAAAAGCCCAGAAATATAAATATAAATGTGAACACAATATGTATACTCTACTCCTAATGACCTAATTAGTAATTACCATATACCTATAACAAAATATAATAATATATTATATATTATAATGAAAATAATAATTAATTGTTAATTGTATAAAGTATAGATTGCATGCAAATTCACATGTAAATCAAATAAAAATATAAATATGAACACTATATTATGTATACGTTATGATTTATTGTGTTATAAGTTATGAGTCAAAAAACATCAGTCTTTAGTACCTAAATTTTTCAATTGTTATATATGTATAAGTATAAGTAATTTTCAGATATATAATTATTTATATTTGAAATTTTAAGATTTTCTTTTATAAAATTACCATTTTAGGCCAAATTAGCCTAACCACATGCAAATGGTTGAACAAATATTTTTTAAACGTTAATTAGTATCTATAATTAGTAATTACCATTTACCACATTATTAATATTTAATTACAATACGAAATTATAATATATTATACTACATTTATATCAAATAAAAATCATATATAGTAATAATAGAATATTATATCTGGTGAGTGGTGAGTATTAACATTAACATATAAAAAAAATTAAAACATTCTTGTTGACCAATTAAATAAGTCGATCACTTGAAATATTTTTATATGCTGTTTTTACTGTAAGTAGGTGCCTCAAGCCCACATTCAATAAATTATTGTTAGATAATTATTATTACTATTACCTATATTTTGTATAATATTTTTGTATAGGTACTATATTTTTAAATGTATAATTTGACGTATCGATCATTCAAAATATTTTTATATGCTATATTTGTGATGGTGAGACGTCAGTAGGTAGGTACATTATCCATTCATTATAATTTCAATTTTAAACTACAATATTATAATTTTCAAATTTTTGGAGTTAAGTTGAATTACACATAATATAGGTACTATCGTAATTTAAAACAAAATATTATCATTAATATTCTATTATTACTATTTTTTCGAATGATATAATATAATATAATATACGTATTTGTAATTAAATAATATGGTAGGTAATTATAGATACTAAGTAACGCTTAAAAAATATTTGTTCAACCATTTGTATGTGGTTGTAGTCTGGGGATTTTTTTCCTGGGGATTTTTATTCCGATCACCGAATTAATAGGTATAGATACTATACATTTTTTGTTTTTTCTAATTTGCCTTTGTTTTTTTTTACCGATTAGCCTTACCCATTTAGTTATTTTATACTAACTGACCATTAATTACTATATAATACGATATTAATACGATAGTCGGTTAAGTTGAATTATTATTATTTGTTTATTACCTACCATCAGGGATCGAAACCGGTTTAACCGGTTTTCCAAAAAACCGGTTAAAACCGCGGTTTTCTCATTTCTGAACACCGGAACTGGAACCGGAACCAAAAGCTTTGAAACACCGGTTAAAAAACCGTAACCGAAACCTAAGACCTTGAAAAACCGTTTTCAAAACCCAAACCGAAACCATAGAATTGAAAAACCGCTCTTGTACTGTTCTTGAAAAACGGATTAAAATTTAAAACTAATGTCGGTTTCTTTGAATTCCATAAAGTTAATTATATTATTTGTAATTCTACTATTTTTATACGATTTTATACTATTTTTATTATGTTTGGATTTATTGATAAAAATCCCGATGCAGTTACTGAGTATTACGAAATATTAATATAATCTATATTATTACTAAACTTATGATTGAAAATTGAAAATACAAATAATATAGTGTGATGTTATTGTAATATACAATTAAATATTAATGTAATCGAATAATGATCTCAACCATAATATGGCAACATAATATTATGTCGAATGCAAAAGTAGGCATGAGGCACCTAAATTAGGTACAAAATATTCAAGTTAATAACACGAAATTAGTTCTAATGAACGTGTATTTGTTATATCGTATATTTTACACTAATTATACCAAGTAGCCATATTTCAGGGCTTTAGACTCGGCCCTTATAATAGTTAATAGATAATAAAAATCGAATCTACAGTAATTAGACGGGAAAATAAAATGGAAATTTTTAAAAACCGTTCCAAAAACCAAAACCGAAAATTTTCTAAAACCGTTCTTTAAACCGATAAAATATTTGAAAAACCTTTTTTAAAACCAAAACCAAAACCAAAAAATTTAAAAAACCGGTCTTAAAACCTAAACCAAAACCAGAAAATTTAGAAAACCGTTCTCAAGAACTAAAACCGTAACCGTTAAAATTTGAAACGGTTTCGATCCCTGCCTACCATATTATGAAAATTATTAATATAGTTTTTTTTTAAATTGGAAGCTGAAAATGATTTCCATTTTTATTGAAATCAATACAATATTTGTTCCGCTCAGAATGTAAATAGGTTAGGAACACATTGTAAAATCAATACATTCATACCTACTATGAAATACTATTGATATTATTATAGAATTAATAATATAATTGACAACACTTAATAATGGTAAATTGACATTTTCCCTCCGGTACATTTTTGATGCGGACTTATTTTTTTAAATGTTAGATATTATTAATAATATTAATATGTTATCTATTATTGAATATAAAATTATTATTTTTTGCCTATTATTTAATAAATTTCAAAACATTTTCATAAATATAATAAATTATAGATTTATATTTTTGATCATTAGACGAAAATAAAAAACCAAAAGAAAAAAAACCACGGATAAAAAACCAAAAGAAAAAAAAACCATGAAAATAAAACCAAATTTTTGTATTTTACTATATTATGTATTTATGTCATATTATTCACATATTACCTATTGTATTTTTTAAATATTTTAAATATTAATTTTTACTATACATACCTAAGCTACCAATGGTCGATATAAAAATAAGTTTGAAAATATATAAAAAAGAAATGTTAACCTTTTATATAGTATTTATATATTGTTCACATTGTTTGGTTACAGTATGATCTATTAATTATGAGAATCGTTGTTTTAAATTTTCAATCCTTAGCTATAAAAATTGAACATTTTATAATTTTTAAATACGTTTTTAAAATTTGTCAATACAAACATAAATTACTACAGTTTACAGTTATAATAATAATTTCAAATAGCCTATAGGTACTGTTTAAAAAATTGTCTATACAGACATAAATTATATTAAATAATAAAAAATAATAAAAATTGATAATTTGTTCAGTTAAATTAAGTAAAAATAATAAAAATTACCAATAACAATTTTTCCAACACAGAAATACTACTCCCAAAACATAGTATAACATAGTTAAGCTCGTTCTTATATATTTTTAAATATACAAAATATATTATTTTTAATTATTCAAAATGCACTAATTAGGTTACGATAATCAGTGGCGTATATAGAAATAATTTTTGGGGTGGGCTATAGCATATAGTAGATAGAAACTAGCAAGTGATCTATTACTTAGAGGCTACTGTCTACTACATATCTAATAGTTTCTATAAATATATTCGTATTTGTTATTTTTCAACAGGCTATGAAGTATTATAACTTACAATAGTTCCTAATAAAATATATTGTTGTTCTATTTAAAAATACTGTAATTTCGGGGGGAGGGGGATGGCTGCAGCCCACCAGGCCCACCCCCTATATACGCCACTGACAATAGTATTCAACAGATAGAACACCTGGGCCGTTGGATTATTGATCAATATTTTTAATTAGAAAATTAAAACTTATGTCTAATAAAATATACAAATTTGGTTTTTATTTTCATGGTTTTTTTTCTGTGATCCTTTTTGATCAACTGAATTACCAAATTATTTTTTAGAAAATGTATCATTTTTATGTTGGAATTTTTAGCAGTTGTTATTAATTATTAATTATATTTTAGTTAGACAATCTTTTAGCTACTTAATATATTTATTTAAAATTAGCAATTTTTATTGTTTCAAGTAGTTAAGTTGATCAAAAGTATGCATCTATAAATTATAATTTATTATATTTATGAATATATTTGGAAATTTATTCTGTATTTAGACAATATTAGATAATAGGCAAAAAATAACAATTTCATATTCAATAATGAATAATATTATATTATTAAATAGTAACCTTAAAAAAAAATGGTTCATCAGTAGTTCCACTCTACGATACTTATAAAGTTAGATTATACTAAATTATTTACTACTACACCTACTTAGCAGTTAGCAGCAGTCGTAAAAGGTACGATTGTGATTTGTGACCCGCCGGCTGTCACCTGTCAAAGGTAACCGATAACAGCCACTTTATGTCTATATGTACGTGTTCACCCTCATACATTTTGAACTTGGGTGCAGAGTATAGTCTAGACCAGTGGTCTTCAACCTTTTTGGACTCGCGACCCACTTTTTTATGCCCACATTTTTCCCGACCCACGTAAGCTTTGTATAAAAACAAAAACAAAGCTAAAATTGCTTAATGCCTATATTGTATAGTAATACCTATTATAACTGAATATACTGTGATTTGATATTCATTATATTATAGAATATAGATTATATAAACTGCATTTTTATTTATTTCATCTATTAAACATATTTTTTATTTTAAAAATAAAACGTATCGCGACCCAATTTTAAAGCTTACGCGACCCAAAAATGGGTCGCGACCCACCGGTTGAAGACCACTGGTCTAGACTGTATAAACTGACCAAAGGTGACCTGACGGTGGTCTGTGAAGTCACCTTGTAAAGAACCTATGCAGCTATGTATTGTTATAGATACATACAGGTTTACCTACCAAAAATGTTGATAAACTAAAACACATACTAAACTGATCAATTCTTGGTAAAAAAAAATAGTGGATTGTTGATGTTGTTTTGGAGATAATAAGGGTAACACATTATAGCATTTAGAATATTTTAGAAAATTTTAGTATTAGGTACTATTTTCATTCCCGCGTTTGACTTCGTAATGAACAGTGCAACGCATTTTTGAATTTTTTTTCCTAAACGCATGTGCTGCGTATTTGTGAACGATTTTTAAGTTTTTGAGTTTGTTTCAACGACATCGTATTCAACGCCAATCAACAACTCAGTAATGGGTATGTAAATACAATATTATTTAACATTTTAACCATATTATAATAAAATTGCATAGGTACCACTACTATAATAAGTACCGTTCGCTAAGATAATGTGGTTGCATTGATGACTATACAACTTTTGAAAAACGCACATTCTTTTACGTGTTTACTACTTTTTAATACGATATAATGATATAAATTACTACAGTTAAAATTATTAATAACTTTTAATACATTATAATTTTTTTTTTATTGAACAAAAATGTATTATTTATTAACTGTATTGCTATTATTTCATTTTCGTCTGCTGTATTTATTAATTATCACATAAATATTAATATAATATCGATCAGACCATTATAGCCGTACATTATAGATTCATAAACAATTATTTTATAAGCAACCACAAAATAATAATAAAATAATATTATATGATATTAAATATGAAGTGTCTGTCTTCATTAATATTACATTTTTATGATCCAGATAATATATGAACATTTTGAAATTACAAGTACTATACGTTATTGAAAACTAGTTGTTTTAATTAAATTTTGGTTATATTAATTTTTTTTTTTTAATTTCAAACTCAACAATACTTGTTGTGATTTGGACGAATCTAGTATAAATTCTAACTCTAAACGCTTATTAAAATATATTTTGACAATTTATTTTCAATATTTTTGAATTGGTAGCTGAGCAATAGTTATAAAGAACTTATAGTATTCGATTTTAAACTTTTCATTCCACAAAATATTTTTATCCACGATAT
Source organism: Acyrthosiphon pisum (assembly GCF_005508785.2). Classification (NCBI taxonomy): domain Eukaryota; kingdom Metazoa; phylum Arthropoda; class Insecta; order Hemiptera; family Aphididae; genus Acyrthosiphon; species Acyrthosiphon pisum. Next base: position 168,119,863 of record NC_042494.1, on the reverse strand, counting down.
TTATAAAAAAAAGGTGGGTAAGTGGATGTCACTCTGCTGTACAGTAGGTTGTAAGTCGGTCACTGAATAGGTAATGGATAGTATTAAATTTGAATTCAATGATATAATATCACTGTATAAGAAAAACGATTCTGAGCGGAGACAGTATGTCAGTCTAGGTATTAGACATATTGTTTGAGCAGCCGGCTATTCACTAGCATTTGGCCGGGCAACTACTTAAATAAAAGAAAGGGATGTTCACGAGTTTGGGTGGATAAGGTGACCGCATGTAAATAGGAGAACGCCAATGTTATAATAATAATAATAAGGTGTCTATTGCAACACGAACATACAATAATATATATAATAATATAATGGGTGGTGAAGACGTCTCTTCAGCCGAGTCCTAATCAATAATAATTAATAATAGTACGTGCGATAATCGCAACAATGATAATACATTGATTACCGATCGGCACATGCGCCGCGGTGGGGCGGTGTATCGGCGGCGGGGTGAACGGCCACCTAGATCCCCGGTTAACTAGATCCTCAAGATCTAAATGACACGAAGGGGATCTAGTTAACAGGGGATCTAAATTACCATGAGGAACTAGTTGACCGTAGGAGATCTAGTTGTCTCGGGATCTAAATTACCAAAAAAATTCATAAATATATTAAGATTTAAAAATTTCAAATATTTATAAAAAGAATTATTGGGACTTGAAAGTTTTTGCCACAAAGGGTACCTATTTATATTGTTATTTAACATGTTATTAACAATATTTAGCTCTAAAACTTGTGATATTTCACTTATCGAATTTGAATTATTGAGTTTAGTAATTAAAATATCAAAAATTGACTTCTATACAGACACAGATTAACTTCTTTTCTACAATATATGTCATAGGTGTTTTTACTCTCAAACCTCTCAATAAACCATATCATTCAAAATACAAAAATCAATTTTCATAGCATTTGTACATGGTATCACAGAATATAACAATTCATACCCCTTAATAATATTGATTTATTACTAAACTATTGAAGTATTGTCTTTGTGTTACATGAGTTTACATGTGTCTCAGCTCACAAGTCTATCTATAACTGTATCTTTAAAATTAGAATTAACTTTTAAATATTAAAAAAGTACCTATATTTAAATAATTTAATTTGTCTTTAAACTTTAATAATTATCAAAAAGCAAAGAATTCTACCTCATAGATATAAAAGTAAATCTGATAAATAACATTAGTTATTATAGTTATGAGTAATAACTTATTACTGATACAGCGTGGGTTGAAAATGAAAAGATTCCTTCTATGTCCACTTTTTTCAAATTCAATCGTTTTTTTGTACACATTTGTTTAATTTTCAATTTTGCATCTTTTAATTCAAAAATTGTGTTTTTACATACAAATATACAATACTTACTGAGATACAGAAAATTAAAAGGTTTTATGTCATGAAAAATTACTAAATCGTGATAATAGTTTTAGTTCGATCAAAGATTTCTATATAATAGAAGTAGACAAGTAGTATAGAACTATAGAAGTCTGTGAGTTCGATAGAACTTTTTTATTCTGATAAGTTTACGTAACGAAAAGGTTCTATCGTTATGTTATTAAATGTTGGTTAGTAGTACAGTACCTATTAAAAGGTTTTATCAATAATACGTCATGTCAATGCCCGCCTAATACTTAATATTCATTATTCACGATGTATCTGATAATAATTGTATTCATTTATTTATTAAAATTATGGTTATATTAATAAGATAACCTGAAAAAAGATATTGGGTATTGATGTTAAAAATCGCTCTTCCGAACAACTGGATATATTGTGACACAGAACCTTTTCATTCTCGACCCGCGAATTATCATATTATTTATTATTTACATTACAAAAGTATAAGTCATATTATAACAATATAAATAATAATATAATAAATTAAGTGTACCCTAATGATGTTTACCAGATATGTCACATAAACTATATAACTGTATTGTTAGTGAGTGTTAAAATAGCGTTACAAAACTGGTTTGCCACATGCTTTCTTAAAAAAAAAACATTTATGAATAGAAAGATTAAACGAAGACTAGCAAAAATACATGGTGTAATTCAACTAATATATTGTAGTATTGTACGCGTAGACGAGGTATTATAATAACTACATAAGTAATAATTGTTCTTATAGCAGCATTATTGTTATATCAATTGTGTATACAAAAATATCTATTATTAATATTAACACTTAATAAAATGATGGCATTTTCAAAAGTGTGTCATTTCGAATTGTTGTTATAGATTTTTCAAGACACAGTACACCTAACCTATAGGTACTTCAATTGTTACACATATAGACGCCTCTAATATGGCCGAATGGCGAATACTATATAATAGTAAAACTGTAATGTCATCTTTCGCCAATAAATATCTAAGAAGAGTATCAACATTTTTATGTTTGGCTATGCTTTCTTTTTATACTTCTTATAATTAATGTTCTAATCAAGCGGTAAGTATTTAATTGTGGGCTAGGGGGCTAAATTATTTCCCTTTTATTTTTAAAAGCTATATTATTATTATTTAGTAGAGAATATAATATAATATAATATAATATAATATAATATAATTTAATATAATTATAAATTATATTAAACTGTAATATGTTTTATTTTCTAAGATCTACTCCGGTATTATTATAAATTATAATTGTAACTATAAAATGCAGCATAAAAGTAATTTAAGCTGTACATTAAAATATTTCTGACATCAAATATATAATTTTAAGTTTCTCCAATTATTTTTTATTTTAAACGATGATGTAAAAAATGCAAATATTTACTGACGTTTAACAATTTAAATATAATGAATTTTAATATATACCTATTATACATTTATACACTTCTAATACATTTAATAGGTACATTTAATACTATTATTTACCAACAATGTATATAGGGTATGGAAAAATGAACAATTTACAATATTATAAAACCTCACTACCTATTGGTTAATAACATTGGTAAAACAATCATAAATTCTGTGTAATATCATTCTGTGATAAGTAGGTACATTTCAAATTTTTTTAATATTCTCATTTATATTCTTATTTAGAAGTTTTCAAATTATAGGGTAACTATTTTACATAACATTGTACATTTGTACCTATATACGATATGCCTAATATTATATTAATTTAAAATATAAAATATGTATAGGTACTAGGTAGTAAGTATTATAATATAGTTTGGGCATATGGATATGGTAAATCAATTAATTTAATAACATAAAAATCGATCGTATCTGCGATTATACGCGTTTTCACGCCTGAACCAGAAATATTACAGTAGGTATACACCTAGTTTGAAATTCTGATAAAAGTTTCCGCTTGTTTTAAAACTATCTACACAGGTACCCACTACACACAGCTAGCCCACAAGTCCCACACATTATACGGCATACACGCCCTATTTTAGTCGTGTATATCGAAAGCGCTCATTTTAATCCGGTTTACGTATAACAATAGCGGCCATAATCATGATTATCAACACACCAATGCCACACTTCACCACTGCAACGCGGACTTGCAGGGTAAATGGAATATTCTCGTGGCACGATTTCTGATAGGGCAATAATAATACGGATAGAGGTAGGTACATACAGTCCAAAGTTTGGCAAAATCTTTCGAAGCGGAAGTCCACCGGGATTTAGCCTCTTTGCGCGGTGCACGCCATTTCGACTTTCGCGCAAATTATTTATTCACATGCGTAATATGATTTTCGTTAGGTATTGTAATATTATTTGTATTAAATTATGCACACGATAGACAGTTTCAATTGGAAATTAGGTGTTTAATTTATTGCAATTATATCAGCTTCGGGAAGTAATAATATCTGGTCTCGTTTAGGTTGATTAATTGTTTTATTATAATTATTATTATTATTACTCATTGGTTTATAAATAATTATAATATAAAATATGTTGTGTATTATTATGATTATGTATTGATCTGAATCTGAAAAATTACTAAACTATTAAATAGAACACTATTTTAATAAATTATATTAAACAGAATATAAAATATATTAAACAAAGTTAAATATGATGCCCTTGACATTTTATTCAGTTTCCACCACTTGTAACTATATAATAATAATGGATAGGTGCTTATAATTATGCATATTTATATTATTCTATACATCAACATAAATATAAAACAGTACAATAAGCAATGTATTGCTTTTATACTTCATATAGAATTTAATCACAAACAATTAATTAATCAACACAAATTCATTTCATCTATAATATTCTACAAAATTCATTTTTACCAACATTTGAACAGTATTTTAATTATATTTATCTACTCACTTTGTTACAAATTATAATTTAGGTAAAACAATATAATATCAACTAAAAATCAAACGTATGCGAACATCATGGGATTTAAAACATTGTCGAATCGTAAATAGTGTATCTATTCATTTATGAATGTACTAAACGTATATAATTATTCTTATGTATGAATAATAATAGTACAACTTAAGAGTTTTTAATGAAATCGATTCGTGCGCGATCTCTTTAAAAATGCATTAGCTATATCTTAAGCAGTTATATTTCTAGCTTAGTTATACTCGTAGGTATAGACAAAAGACTATAAAAAAAATAACCAAGAGTACACTAAATAACTATACCTACGCTACAATAAGAATATACGTATAAGTACTACATACCTATATACACCAGTCAATCAACATTCTATCAAATAATTACAAGTCTCGCTGTAGTTAAATTGTGTAGCTTGCGTTATAGCGGAAGTAATTTGATCTTGTCATATTAAAGTGATTTGATAAAAAAAAATGCAATATTTTACTATAAACATAATAATATTATAATATTATATTATGTGAGGTGCGCTAACAGGCGATCGCACCCTCTGTAAGTCGTGAGATATTCATTTTTTGCTGATAGATAAATACATTTTATACATTTTGTTAGTTGTCACATAAGCAAGCTGGTCTTAACATTGGTGGAGTTTCTATACGCCCATTCCAGGCGAGAAAATAAAACTGGTGGAGTTTACAATAATCGTCCAAATTTTCTCAATAACGGTCGCGTTTAACTGAGAAACGTAAGAAAGTATGAAACAGTCCATAATCCTATACAAGAAACCTGTGAACAGTTTATAGGTGACTTTGTGCACTACCTTGACGCCACCTGGTGCATAAATACATAATTCTCGGAAAACTCGTAATATCTATAGATTGATCGATGAAGACTCGTTTCGTTTCTGCGCAGCACTATAATAGTAATATAATAATATGGACACACGAAAAGCACCGTGACGCGAAAATGGTCGGATTCGCAAGATTCGTCGCCGGAATTTCGTTACACTGCACAACACTGTATAGTCAACAGTGTCAACAATTGAAAACCAACAAAAAACCCTTCAAAATAATGTGATCAAAAATCACACAGTGGCGGGATGGTTCACAAAACAAACGTCGTGACCGTTTCGCAATACTGGCCAAAAAACATATTGTACGCAGGATACAATAGATCGTCTTGGGCAGGTATTCCCCGTAGAGAATAATATGATCGGTGGTTATTGCCGTGGCAGCAGGGTTGTCTACGTTTGTTACGTTTGTTTAAGACACGCGTTTAAGACGTAATCAAAAAAACATATTGATTTTGTTTTAACTGTATAATGGATGGTGTTAAATTTGAATTCAATATGATGTAATATCATTGTACACATAAAAACGTTTCAGAGCAGAGACGGTTTGTCAGTGTGGATATTTTATATTATTACATTAATTATATTGTTATTACTTGTTATTAATACGGTAGCCGGTAAATTGAATCAGTATTATAAAATTACAATAAAATAAATAAAACCGTTATTCTTGGTTATTTAATATGTAATTTCGTTCAAATTTGAACTTAAATAATTATAAAAAAAATTGTGCCTATGTATTTTTAATATTTTTCAAATATACTAGTTACTACTATAACAATATTCTAGGAGCCTTGTATTACATTTTCAAGCGTTTTGACCAGAAAAAAAAAATCTAAAAATGTGGAAACTGAATAATATTAAATGTCCGTAAACAGCTCAAAACAAGAAAAAATATTTTTTAAATTTCATGGTGTATAGAAAATGTTAATATAAACGTTCAGTGAAAATTTAATGTAACTACGGTAATTATTTTTTAGAATCACATCAAAAACCAAAATCGATTTAGTCGAAAACCGATTTTGCG
>NC_042494.1:168111796-168113571 GCF_005508785.2 Acyrthosiphon pisum | reverse complement strand
TATATTAACAGACCTTGTAGCCATGTCGACCGATAATAATTAAAAAGTGCATTAAATTGTTCTCTGTGATCGCCTAAACTTAACTGCACATTCTCGTGGTAGACATGTTTGACACTTTCAAAACCCTCCATTATCATGTTTTGTGGCAGAAGAGGTAATGCCATCAATAAATGGACAATATCATAGGCCCCTCTATTATTTGTACATAATTCTGTCAATCCTATATCCGTATATAAACATGATGAGTGTTAATTATGAATCTCAAAATCTATATTGTCTATTATAAGTCATTATATCCACATTTACTATTTGTTAATGTTTAATATAGGCAATACAATAGTCAATAAGTATAACTTGTTGTTAAAGTGTGACCTGTCAATCTATAGAATAATAAGAAAAAAAGAAATTTATAAGGATACGCTTATAGTTTACACTGTAAGAATATTAATTCCTAAGGCCCACAACTGTATAATATAATATATACATTCATAGTATTATATACATTATGTTACAGCCAAAGACGTTTAAGTATGTTTTACTACCAAAAATCATTGGTGAAGGGTCCTCTTAACATATTGTAGTCGTATGTTATGCAAGTATATTTAGTATTGTTACCAGTGTTGGGTAGTAACGTAACGTGCGTTACTCGTTACTGTAACGTAGTTACATTTTTCAGTAACGTTATGGTAACTTCGTTATTATTATTTTTGGGTAACGCAAGAGTAACTACGTTAATTATTTAGAAGTAACTTAGCAAAAAAACGCGTTACATTATAAATTTAATTTTTTTTTTTTTGGGGAGGGGATACTATCGTGGTGCTATTTCACGGAGCAGAGCCCTCGTATCCGCATCAGAAAATGTAATTTTATTATATTAATAATTTAAATAGGTATTTATGTAAATTATAAAATTTTCACAGTATAATCTAATATAATTATATATTTATATAAATATACGATTTTGTGTTAATATTATTTTCAATTTAACTGATTATTAACATCGATTATAGCCTATACAGTATACAGGCAGCAACTGCCAACTGCTATAGTTTATTTATTTTTAGATCACATCTGATAAAATATGTACATCAATATAGTATGTCCGTGTTACGGACAGACGGTCGAACGGATTACCGATAATGAAAATACTTTATTATATAAAATAAATATAAAAAACGATTGATTTAAAAGACTTTTTTTTTTATTATGAAACTTAAATAACACAAGAGTAACGTCATTGTAACTAGTTACTTTTGAGTAAAAAATGTAACGTAACGCATTACTTTTGTACTCGAATAACTATCAAGTAATCTAGTTACCTATTTTATTTTGTAACTTGTAACGTAACTTAGTTACTTTTAAAAAGTAACTTACCCAACACTGATTGTTACAAGGATATGTATATTGTCTATCAATATATAATTTTATTTGTTTTTAATTTATTTAATTATAAAAACCAAAAATACTGTTTTAATTTGATATGGGTTTTAACTTTTCAAAACAACATTATAATTCCATTTCCATAATTATAACTTGTATATAGCATGATCTGAATTCTCAATACGCTGATACTTGAATACTTATCAGATAAATACAGTAAATTAAATAGCTTACCAATATTTTCAACTTTCCTCCAGACAGCTTGGGAAGAATGAAACCAACAACCTCGTACCTCAGCGTTAGGAAATATTGACCTAATGGATGATATTGCTGCCCTTTCAAAATCCATTATTATTGTCTGTGGTTGCCATTCCGGTACTAAAGTTAGGATTTGG
>NC_042494.1:168099030-168111746 GCF_005508785.2 Acyrthosiphon pisum | reverse complement strand
TGAAATATGTAACAACCTGTGCTTTCAGATTTGTGGGCATCATTATTTGGTCCGGTTTAGTTTTATCCAATAAATCGTAATTCCTATACTTATTTAAAATAGTCTGATCCAGTTTATAGTAGTACTTTGGTCTGATAAATAAAATCAAAATATATTATATTCAAGTAGGGTTAGTGATTATTTTTATATTTGGTCTGGTTTCGATCTTATTCCTATGCCTACATTTTTAAAAGTCTGTTCGGTCTCGGTCTTTTCTAATTCGTTGTAAATAAAACGGTCCGTTCGTTCTGGCTTAATTTTTATTTTATCGGTCTGGTCCGGTCCGGTTTTGGTCTTTGTTTAAATGTATCAGTCCGGTCCGGTCCGGTCCTGGTCTTTGTTAAAATGTATCAGTCCGGTCCGGTCTAGCTTCATTTTTATTTTATCGGTCCGGTCCAGTCCTGGTCTTTGTTAAAATGTATCGGTCCGGTCCGGTCTATAAAAAAACGGACCGTGCAGAGCTCTACCTTCAATATTAATAATATTATTATACCTTCCTTATTAGTAATTAATAAAATAAAATTATTGATTTTAATATTTTATACTGATGTTGATAGGAAATTTCCGAAAAAAAAATTACATAAATGTCGGTAGATGAATATATTAATTATTAACATTGTTAAATAATTTTTAAACACACAGGGATAATATAATTTAATTATACTTTTTTTTTGTATTTTTCAAACTTAAGTAAATTATATATTTTGGCATATATAAATACTTATTTAACGATTTATTTTGCACAAAATCCGCCCTGTAGACTAATTATGTTTGTGTTTTCACTTTCACAGACTGGTTACATCGGCGCTTTGCCTCATCTGCTGATGACCATAGTGGTGCCCCTTGGAGGTCTGCTGGCCGATCACATACGGAAAAACGGTATCCTGTCCACGACTAGCGTCAGGAAGATTTTCAACTGCGGAGGTTTTGGCATGGAAGCCACGTTTTTCCTCGTGTTGGCCAACGCCCGCACGCCGCTCATGGCCACGATCGCCTTGACCTGTGGCGTGGCGTTCAGCGGTTTCGCCATTTCCGGTAAGTGCTGTGAACCCGTCCTATATCTCAGTATCGCACAACTTTGTCCAAACTTTAACAGTTAGCGGAGAAACCACGTGTGGACCAATCGATGTACAATGTTGACCGATATAACCCGTTTAGACCACATTATACACACCTACATAGATGAACAGTTAATATTTACAGCATACTTGCAATATTTTAAGCGTTTTTAGGTTCCAGGACCGGTTCTTTTCTAGTCCCTGGTTTAATATTACGGTACTTGATTCAAGCTAATCAAAACGATATAAAAGTTTGATGTGATTGGTATAGAACTTGAGCTGAAAATATTTTAATTTTGAAAACAATTTTCGATTCATTAACAAATTCAATATAGGTTCTAACTGAAGAAAATTTTAGCACTCGTTTATTAAATCAAAACAAAAACGAATGTACCCAGTGATATTTACCCAGTTTATATTTTAACTGTTTATAATGTTTTTGTTGTTTATAAGAAATAATAACACATAATGTAAAGTCGCATTTACGAAAAATGGAATTTTGTTTGTTTGCGTTCCACAAATTTAAATTTTATTCAGATTTGTTGACCCAGACATTATACTTTGAATTGTACATGTCCGTGTTTTATTCATGGCTCTAATGTGGTGGTCAACCAAAAACTGTTTAAATATGAATTATTATTTTAACTTACAGGGTTCAACGTTAACCATTTGGACATTGCGCCGAGATACGCTAGTATACTGATGGGCATATCGAACGGAATTGGTACGATAGCAGGGCTTCTGTGTCCGGTCGCGATCAACATCATCATCAGGCACAAGGCACGTATAATATTATACCATGGTCGTGAATTTCAGTATTTGCATAACTAATATCTATATCAGACGTAGAAAAACATAGCAGAATGATGTGTGAATAAATGCGTTATAGAGTACCTAACCTAACCTAACTTATGGATGATAATTGAAATATGAAATTGTATATTTCGGTGATTTTATTATGTTACTCAAATGTTATGCTTGTTAGTTATTATTTTCGATATTTTTGTTTAGTATATTAATCAATACATATTTTGTTTCTCTTTTATTAATAGTGAATAGTGATAATCCTCACGGGCGCCATGGTTAAGTTAGGCTAGGAGCCATCCGCCACGGTTTATAATCTGATTTAAGTACCCATTACATGTTAGGAAGATTCGTATTTATCAAAAGATCATATTGTCTTGATGAAATGAAGGTTTAAAATATTTTTAGAATTTTGTTGTACGTTTTTCACATGTTTAAGTGCATATTTTTAGGTTATTAATATTTAATGGCCAGGGTGTAACAGATATAACTGACTTTTGGAATAACTTTTGTTTTAATCAATATTTAAACATTTTTTTTGATATATATTTTATAGCCATCTGCGCTACACGTGTAATAAAAAAAAATTATTTTTATTTTTTAATACCGAAAATGAAAAATTTTAAATTTGATTAAAATTTTTTTGAATAAATTCAAAATAGCCAATTTGTGAATCTGATTATAAGAACTATTTGGATGGTAAAAACATTTATCTAAATCAAGTAGTTTATTTTTTAGAATTTTTTTTACATATCAGTATTTTTTGGATTAAATTAATTTGGAACGCTATAACTTTTTAAAAAAAATTATTTTTGGAAATTTGCTAACATTGGTATATTTCTAAAACTATTTACTAATCCTATAAATTTATCAATTTTTGTCATAAATTTAAGTAGCATAATTTTTTTTTTTTTTGGTCAGTTCTTTCTGTTACAGTCATAAATAGCAATATTTTTTATAGTTTTTTAAGTCCTGAACTCTGATTGAGATCCTGTTGGTGCAGTTACCCCGATAAACCTTTTTTTATTAGATGTAATAATATGACGTATTAATATAGTAAAGATGTTCTCACCAAGATTGGTTTTGTAATTGTTATAGACGAGGCAGAGCTGGAGCGAGGTATTCATACTGGCCGCCGTCATTCACTACATTGGGGTGGTGTTCTACGCAATATTCGCTTCTGGAGAATTGCAACCGTGGGCCGAGCCCAAGGTCGAAGAAGATCAACAAATGGATGAGGTAGGTTTGACTTGAGCAATATCATTAAGGCACAAAATATCCCCAGAACAGCTTACTCCAAAAGTCCATTAATATTTTTAAGATTTTCCATTTTTTTTTCAATTTCAATTTTCGTGAAATAATAGTACTTCCAAAGCTAAATTATATAATTTCAATAGAAGTTTATTTGTGACTCATTAAGATTATTTTTATTTAAGCCAATTTTTTTAAACTCAATAATAATAATATTATGGTGATTAGGCCGAGGTGGTTATTACTAAAACGTATTTATTTCCTAAGTAGTTAACCGAGTAGTTGCTTTACCAACTGGAAACTATCATGGAATTAGGCTACTTGGGTTTTTAAATAAATTATATTATTTTAAATTTCAATGCAAAATAAAATAAGTTCTGCCATCTAGCGGACAAATTGTCCTTTATAGAGTTGTGTCAGTTTGGCTTAAAAATAGGTATCTATTATATTATTTTACTAAAATATTTTATTAGAAACGAAAGTTACTTCTTTATAAGTTAAGGGTTAAACTGTTCTGACGTTATGTGTCTCGCAGTATAGCCAAAAGTTTATTATTATTGCTTTATAGATTAGCACACAGATATGTATTCTTGTAATGCAGTAAATGTGGATTGCACCATTATCTATAAAGTTATAAAATATATAAACCAACATATTTAAACGACTTATAAGGATGAGAAAATTAATAGGGGGCAAGTCATGTGAAAACATTTCACCCCTTTGCAGTGGTCCCACATAAAAAATAAAAATAGATTGTCAAATAACCAAATTTTTTTTTGTTATTTTAATAATTTTTTGTTATTATAATTTTCTAATTTCTTCGTTAAAGTTATAATATTGAAAATAGTTAGATAACGTGTGTATATTGTAATTATTTTATAATCCATTTAACGTTAGACACTCTTTATTTAAGAAAATACTAACATTTTTGAAAATATTTCTTTTACATAATTTGAAGTCTGTTATTTAACAACATTTTGGAAAAAAATTATATTGTTTACTATTATTTATCTTTTTATTTTTTAAGTGTTTTACTCTTTTAAATGAAAACGTGAATTTTACTTTCATATTTCAAAGCAGAATATTATTTATTTATTCGATCTTTCGATCTATATAAAAATCAAATTTTGAGCAAGTATTTCAAGTTTATAGATGACCGGAGTAGTTAGATCAAAATTATTTTGTGTTCCCGCCCTGTTCCACACATCTAAACTTTAAGTACTAATAACTCATAAACTACAAGTCCAAGATTCGATTTTTATATATTAAAGTAAGTACTCCAAAAAATATTCTGATTTGGAATAAGGAATTAAAGATGAATGTTGTCTTTAAAAAAAGTTAAACATTAAAAAACGATGACTATAAAAGAAAATATTAAAATATGTTTTTATTTTCAAAAAATGTTGTTTTAACTGCTTAAATTTATGTAATAAAATATTTCCAAAAACGTTAATAGTTTTTAATAGAATGAGTGACTTACGTCAAATGGATAACCCGTGGTAAACTAAAGCTGAATTTTTTAATTGTGGTGATCAGACGGTTGAGACGTCTCAGACGTGTCGGTTTTAATAATATATTAATACGAAAAATGCACAACAGGTGAGCGTCGACAAGAAGAGTAAGCTTACGTCGTACGGTTCGGTCGAACAGTCGTCGGGCAAAGGGTTCGTGAACGCTGGCCTCAACACCAACTGCACCATCGGCGAGACCGAACCGGCGCCGCCGACCGACAACCCGACAAATCCGTTCCTGGCCAAGCCCACCGCAGCCACCACCAATCCGTTCGCTACCTCCGAGTGATAATCTGATTATTAATGATAAATTATTGATGTAACGGATAATTCGAGTTCGGATCGCGCTGTCGTCACGTCGATTATTACTACACGGATTATAATATTATGATATAATGATAATAATAAAAATTATTATTATTGTTACATTGTAAAGGTCGCAGGAGGTACTTCGCGAGCAATAATACCGTTAATTGCGTAGTCTCGATTGCACGTAGTTGTTTCGTAGGTATTAAAATAATAATTTTTAGGTAGATAATATTACTAAAATCGATTTTCTCTCAATTATACAACTATTATATAGTAATAATTATAATAACATAATAATAGTATTATCGTACACACTCGTCGTCTCATCTATATATTGAATGATACTATTATTATAATATAATAGAACCTAGAACATGAATTTCGCGTTTATCGATACAATGTAGCGTAAATCGTAATAAATTTGCATTTATCGATTTTTCCAAATTAATAATTATTATCTTAATATTATAATATACTGTCAATTTGTTTTTATACAATTCCGAATAATATAGATTCCGTCTTGTGACGGATGTAAAATATAATATAATATTGTTATTTATTATAATGTTTATACAGCTTGGTCGGCTCGAAAGTGCTCGGCTTCAACGTTATAATAATGTGTAATATTATAATATATTTTATAGATATTTATTACTTCACCTTAATATATAGGTAGGTAATATCGTATCTGAACTTATGGTACTTACGTATTACCCGGTACTTGGTTTCACACTGTTTTTAAACTCTTAAATATTAATATCAAGAATACTCGAATAAAATTTAATAATCATAATTATGAACTTAAAATATAGTACAATATTATTTCAGTTGCACAAAAAATAGTAAAAAAGTTTGTTTTGAAAAAACATAACTATATTCGGTACAATTAAAACACTTAGTTGATAGTATCTTAAGTTATTTATGTGTTTCTTTATTAAGAAAGTTGTGTGTTGGAGGGACAACAATAATATTGCAGTATCTATATCTTTTGAAATTGAATCAAATAAATTGTTCAAATCAGCGGGATTATGACGTTACACGAAGTGTAAACTTTAATTATAGGTCTATAAAATTGTCGACCCTGTGCCAATTAACGTTTTATTAGTAAAAAATGTATTTACACACTATTATGTCATCGTCTATAGTCTGTTGTGTGTTGTTTATTTAATCACGAATTGAGCTAGGATGAAATACTATTGTATCCTGGTTTTCGAGTGAAACCTTTCATGTTCTGAAAATGTTACCAGCAGTGTAGAATTTCATGACCATTTGACCTCTGTAACTGCAAGTTGATATAGTTAAATATTTTTCAACTTAACGGTAATACCTAACAAACTACATGGAATGATATTCATAAGATAAGCACAGCTAGTTCAACCAATTAAAACACTGGGATTTTAACACGTCATGACAGAGTGTAAATAGACGCTTTAAATGTTTTGTACGATTTTGTTAATGGTACACCGAGTGATCCATTTAACGTAAGACACTCGTTGTTTTAATAACTATTAACAATATTTTAACATAATTTTAGTTCGTTAAAAAAACAAAATTTTATTGAATAATTATATTTTTTATTATTTTTCATCGTAATTATTTTTTAACAACATATATAAATGACAACACGCCATTTTAACTCCTTATTTCAAAGCAGAATATTTTTTGAAGTACTTTGATAATTAAAAATAAAATTTTGGACAAGCAATTTATGAGTCAGTATTTACAGTTTGGATAAACGGAGCGGAGTGGCACAGGGGTTCCCAGCAAAATTTAGTCGTTCAAAAAAGTAAAAAAATTTCAAAATTGACAAAGATAATATTTTCTAAAAATGTTTTTTTGTAACAACTTAAAATTATGAATTACAAATCGATACAGGTACCAAACTACGGTCTGTGGACAATATGTAAGTACCATAAATTACGATGGTGCGATGATCGCATAATAATGTATTCTGTCAATTTCTTTTTATACAATGTAATAATAGATTATATTCCTTAACGGATGTTAAATAATTATAAAATTATGTGTTAATGTTTTATAAGCTTCGTCGGCTCAAATGCGTTCGGCCGCGTTTTATATAATAATAATATAGGTAGGTACTATATATACGGATTAGGTTATAGCGGCTTAGGTTAGGTTAGACTTTTCCGAACGATTGTTATATTATTATGATGTACGTTTTTTTTCGTCTAACACAAAATATTATATTGTATTAAGGTAATGCTTATTCTCGGTCAGAATCGAACGCGTGTTGAAATGTGATTCGATAATGGTCATATTATAATAATAATATGTATAATACCATCACGGCGCATACGCATAATATGCGTTGAAAATAAGTAGTTATATTATTATATCGAATCGTCATCTGCGATTTTTTAGTTGGGATTCTTTGCCGAAACTCGTCGTGTGATTCGTAATAAATATATAGGTGTATTATGTATGCATAATACTAAGTATAAAACGGTTGTATGGGAACTGATGACGTTGCTGAGATGATAATATAATAATTTAACGTCTCTCGTCCGACGCTCACCCATATTATGGCCAGCGTGGTTTAGAGTAAGACGTGTTATGTCTGCTAAAAAGCGCGTAAATTATTAGACGATTTAAATACCTGCAAAATATGGAAAATATGGTGTATAATATAATATTATAATATAGTCACTATATTATGTAGTTATATGTTAGTATGTCCATCGCATATTTCGTATGCGATGAATGCCTTTTCGAAATTCGTCCTACTGTGATACAATATAACATAATAGTATTTTATTTTATGCACGCCTGTAACTGGGCCGGCCGGGCTATATATTTTCGTTGTTCCGATACAACCAAAATGTTGGACTTAAAATACAACGATAATATTATTATAATAGTACCTATGTGTACGACGAATAACAGTAAAAATATTATGATATTGTATTGCTCCCCAAACGACTCGACGACCCGCCGTGTCGGGATGAAAATCAAACGTCGCAACAAGTTGATTTTTTTCTAGTGGTTGTATTAAACGTTTTTATTTACGCATAATATAACTCCTTCCAGTTTTTTCTGCTAGTTCGATTTGAAATCGAGTAAACGATAAGATACTTTTGAGAAGTTTTTTGAATAATGTCAATTAAAACACATAAATATGAAATATGGTTCTGTTGATTTCTTCGTCGGATATTAACTAATGTTTTCTTTTGTAAACAAAATAACTAATATGTCTTAACGTAGACGAGTATACTAAAACAAAACAAAAAACTGTTTAGGTCGCGCACACCAATATACCATAACAATAATTCTTCAGCTTTCGCGTTTTCTATCGGTGAAATAAGAAAACGATCACACGAACTTACACCATTATAAGACGTATATATTAATATTGTTCATCGTCATAATATGAATTCTACTCGCTTTGAATACTCAACGCGCTTCAATAAAAATTCAAACCAATGATATAGTTTACTCAATGTTCGAACTCAAGTAGAACCAAAATCTCGAAGAAAACAGTTTGGTCATGTATAGCAAGTGTAAAAATATATGAAAGTAGAATGTGCTGCGCGGACATCGTTTTAAAAAAAAAAAAAAACGGTTTTCTTTTCAAATGTCCATAAATTAATAAACTAAATAGCTACTTTATCATAAATCGTGTTTCCGTTTTTGGAAAATTCGCCTCTACGTAGTACCTATTTATAGCCGTACCTATAGGTACTTTTCGCGTCCATGGCCTCGGTGTAATAATATAATTTAGTAATAAGTATAAAGAACTAGCGGAAATGTTTAAGGTCATTATAGATTTTAAGCGCCTAACGTTAAAACAATATTGTCAATTTTGTCCTTAAAAAAAAATCTTTATTCGTATTGTATTGTATGCACAATCGTTTACGAAAAGCTATAAATACAGTTCAGGAATAAAAAGTTAATGTACCTATCCTACTAGTTCATACATTTAAAAACAGCCGAGGTCATTCGACTTAACCAATTTTTACTATTCGTTTACGTAAATTTACCGTTCTCAAATCATTATCTATTCACTCCTATTGTTTTAATTATTTTATGAAAACTTAAAAATTTATAATCTTACCAATGTTATGCTTATTATAGATAATATATAATATGTACGTATTTATGATTATTATTATATATTGATATAAAATTTGTTGTTTATTAAACGGATATTTGTAATTATTTTATAATGTATTAATAATATTATATTTATTTAAACGGTTAAGAATTAATATTAATAATATACGATTAAGACATGAGATAACTATTTCGGTAGTTATCTCAAGGCTGACACGACAATAAATTAGGATTAAGTTAGGTGTTAAGGAATTTGTTTTTATTCGTTATTTTAATTCTAATTTTTTTTTTTCAGTTTATTAGGATTATAGTAAATTTGATTGTTTTTGTGTTTTATTATTTATTATTTTTCGTTGATTGGTTAGGTATTTTGTTTTGTTATGCTTTTCGGTTCAAACAGTGTTTGGTTACACAAATTATATTACTCTCAACACTCTGAACACAAAGATATGCCTTAATTCTGACAATAATAAGTCGATAATAAAATGATAATAATTAAACGATACGGACGAATTTAAATGGCACTCGTTATATACACAAAAATGACGTTAAAGTCACCCACGCAAGATAAAAAAAAAATATTACAATACATTTCCTGAATAAATATAATAATTCGCACTAAAATAAAAACTAATAATATTTTCACACTGCACTAGTTACTCGAAAAGCACATACGAATAAGGTACTTCAATAAAAACTATAAACGAAAATATATAATAATAATATGTTATGTAATATTTTATGATAGATGTAATTTTTTGTTATATGTTTAATATAGGTAACTATTTAAGTGTAAATAATAATAATATAAAAATGTAATGTTTTAAGTTTTTAAGTCGGTTATACTATGTGTAAGAACACTATTCGCGTTTAGACGATTTAACTGTAATTTAGACTGTAAGTATTTACCTAATAACATGACTAAACAAATATTTAGTCATGCCTTATAATATAAATTATTATTACTATTGTATTTTAGGCTAATCAGTAATCACAATAATTCTCGTTATCGCTTAAACGTAAACGCGTTAGATGCTCCATAAAATAATTATTTATTTACTATTAATTGTTTCGTGACAAAAAGTTTTTTTTTCTATAATAGTTATAAAAATTTAAAATATTTTATTTATTGCATCAATAAAGTCAAATAATATAATATTTTAGGTAACAACTTATTTTTCGTTCTAAGCTAAATACCTAATAACAATATTTAAAAAATAATTTTAAACAATGCCAGTATTTAATAATAGTACGATAATAGTCGGATGACTCGTTTTAATTCAATTTTCGCGACAGTTAAACACATTCAATAACATTATATTGTACTCGTAATATTATAGGTTCGTACATTAGCGAACACTTACTTAATTTCATAACACAAAATCTGTCATTTATTCTCCATTATCTGAAATAATAATAATATTTCGTACCTACGCTTATTAGTGGGAATACCTTTTTAGACGATGCACCGTCCGTAGTTAGCCGTTTTAGATGACAGTGCCTTTGAGGTTTTAATTTTCCATAAAAATTTCATATACTTATCTGTTAAACTTAAAATATTTGATAACGATTTTTTTTTCTTAAAAAAAGGGAATCTTTGCCCCCCGCACCTCATCATCCGAATAATTACATCCCCGAGTATAAAACTATAATATTTATCATCGTACTATAATTTAATAAGACGACAAATAAATAATATTAGTTAGGTACTGTATGATATTATTGTGTTTTTTTTTTTTAAATATTGGTTAATTCGACTCCGATAAGTTTTGTGTTATACTTATCATTCTTAAATATATTATCGTAATTGGTGTAAAATATGACATTATGTTACGCATAGGTAACATAATAATATTATAAAAACAATATATTATAATCCGTTCCGTTTCAAACTGTTCATAACAGCGGAACACTTTTGTTTTCGAGTCAAATGTTTGTATACGTCTTAAGAAATTTTACCATTATAATATAATTATATTGTGCTTAAGAAAAAAATAACAATTATTATTATTATACGACACAGACATAATAATATACAATTTAATATGTATCTACGTAAAAGTGTTGTTATATTATATACCTATTTATAGTACCTACCTACCTAAAAAATGTTTAACCATTCTTACCACTTAGCCATATCCGTTCGATATAACTTTAAATGTATTTTAGCGTTTCGAGATTATTATAATTATTATGTACTTTTCATTGTTCTTTGATCATCATAATAATAAAATGGTCTTAATATTATATTGTTGTTAACCTTTGTCCCCTTTCGTTGACATTACCCGTTTACACACTATAGTCTATATTGTATTATTAGTTTATTATAGATTTCAATATATCAATATAATATTGTACCCAACGTAATATTGTATTTTTATTGATTTAATAATTCGATAAATTTATTCTAATGCTATAAATAATATACGTTTTCAGTCATATTTATACAATTTAATATAACATATTAATTAAGAAATGCCATTAACGATATACAATTAATTTACATTTAGTCATGTGTAACATTTTAAACATTTTAAACATTACAATACATAAAACATTAAACAATTTCGATTTAAATTTTTTTTTTTTTTTTTTATCTGTAACTAATAATATATTTCAGGTATCTGTGTATACGTCTTAATCAACGTCGATTTTTCCGAAAAATCGTACGGTTAATCATGTGGAGATGCACTACCTATAGGCTATAGTCGTCATGGCGTACAGCGTTCTATCTGCTGCAGGTTGCGTGTAGCATAATATTAATGAGAAGGGTAAGGTCGAATAATTGCACTCGGTTCAGAAAAAGGTTAAGTTTGTATAATAATATTGCATTCGGGTTTTTAAACAATTAACGTTTGGATCACCCTGGGTTTAAAATATTATCTCAATATTCGAATTATAACAGTCGTTCCGATAGTTATACATAAAACCTATTTTTCAACAGATATAATTTTAGTCAAGTACCTATACAGTTCAAGACGTGTTCGATAATCCCAAATGAGAAACCGGATTGACCATCGGTATCGATGTTATAATATTTGGTGGAAGACATGAGCACCAAAATGAGATAAGAAAAAAAAATTGTATCTTATGAAAGTGCCAAAATCTTAGATACCTGTGTGCCACGGCTAATAGATATTAAATTTAGAACCTTATATTATATTTTAACAATTTGTAATTGACAATTTTTGATCAGATCGAAAAATTCAACCAATTTATTAAAATTAAAATTTTATATTTATAATTTATTATTTTATATTATATTCATTGAATAATTTTTATAAGATTGACATTTTTAAATAACTAGGTACTTATTAGAAATATTAATTTTGGCGCATATACAATATTAGATTGGCGCTTATGTCCTACAAATTTTGACGCAAATGATATGTCATTTTTGTACTTTTGGCGCTTATGCATAAGCATATAGTCATACATAATATTATACTGAGTGATTTTATTTACCTATTGAAATTATTTATTTGGCTGATAAACATATTATTAGGTACTTACTGTGTAAATGCGCGTTCACGAGTTCTCGAATATCGAAACGATAAGAAATAAGTATCTACTTTTACCTCATAACAAACACAGTATAAGTATAAATAAATCTAAAACGAAACTCTACACAAAATGTGTTAAGTACACCTTTTATAACTGAACTTCGTAGATA
>NC_042494.1:168096913-168098712 GCF_005508785.2 Acyrthosiphon pisum | reverse complement strand
GGGTTTTTTTATTTTTTTATTTTTTTTTATTTTTTTTTATTTTTTTTGTGTCTGTGTACACGATAAGTAGTCGAAATAATGCTACGATTTTCAACTTCAGTATCTTGTTCGATCAGAAAGTGAATATCGTTGGTGCATTGGGGAGGTCAAAATTTAAATTTCCCAGTAGTTTTCAAAAGCGCCGGGAAAAACAAAAGAAAAATTAAGGAAAAACGGGAATTTTTACGCAAAATCTGTTTTCGAGAAAATCGATTTTGGTTTTTGGTGTAACTTTAAAAAAAATGACCGTGGATGCATGAAATTTTGACTGAATGTTTACATTTCCATTTTCTATACACGATAAAATTTTCAAAATATTTTGACTTATTTTGAGCTCTTTACGGACATTGTCAGTTTTCATTTTTTTTTAGTTTTTTTTCTAAAAATATCAATAAAATTTTATTTGTTGGATAAAAAAGCTTGAAAATTTAATAGAAGGCTCCTAGTATATTGTTTCAAAGGCAGATGAAAAATATTAAAAATCGTTAGTCACAGTTTTTTTTTATAAGCATTTAAAGTTCAAAAAATGACAAAATATGGAAAAATCACGAAAATTTGCAAATTATTTCGAGTTACAAATTCATAAAAATTTTTCTTTTTAAATCTAAGATATGAAAATGTAATACAAGATTCCTTATAATATTATCTACCTTTATCAAACAAAAAATATCTATAAGAAACTAAAATTAAATTTTTATGGGCGTTTGAAATTCATATTTTTACAACATTTGATATTCACTCGATTTCTTACGTAACAATTTTCTTATTTTGTTGTAATTAAAAAAACGAGTGACTGTAGAAACTTGAAAAATTTCACT
The DNA here is from genome assembly GCF_005508785.2 of Acyrthosiphon pisum. Classification (NCBI taxonomy): domain Eukaryota; kingdom Metazoa; phylum Arthropoda; class Insecta; order Hemiptera; family Aphididae; genus Acyrthosiphon; species Acyrthosiphon pisum. Next base: position 168,097,855 of record NC_042494.1, on the reverse strand, counting down.
GAAATGTAATATTAGCATTTTATATATACGATAAAATTTTAAAATAATTTGACTCTTTTTGAGCTGTTTACGGACATGTAAGTTTTCAATTTTTTTAGTTTTTTTTTTTCTATAAATATCAATAAAGTTTTATCTGTTGGGCCAAAAAGTGTATAAATTTAATACAAAGCTCCCTGATATATTGTTACAATATCAGTTGAAAAATATTAAAAATACATAGGCACAATTTTTTTTTATAAGCATTTAAAGATCAAATTTGGACAAAATTTATCAAATTTTAATTTGAAAAATTATTTTGTAGTTAAAAATTTATAAAATGTTCAATTTTTGTATCTAAGAATTGAAAATTTAAAACAAGATTCCACGTAAGTAATTAATACTGTTACCAAAAAATCTAAAAAATACATTTACGCAGTTTATTTTTATAGTCATTTTAAGTACAAATTTGGACGAAATTACATATTAAAAACCTAGGATAACTATTTTAGTTATTTTGTTGTGATTGTATAATATTATTCGTGGGTACTTGAAACTTCTAAAGTATACTATTATATATCTATGATAGTACCACGGTTTTTTGTTGATGTATAACGCGTTATAAGTACCTAATAAATATTATGATATGATTAATTTGGAATTTATTATAGGTACCTAATATAATATTATGTCTTATACCTAGACTAACATACCGTCTCCGCTCAGAATCGTTTTTCTTATACAATGATATTATATCATTGAATTCAAATTTAATACCATCCATTATACAGTGACCCACTTGTAACCTACTGTACAGCAGAGCGAAATCCACTTACCCACCTTTTTTGTTTTGTATATCTGTAAACATGTTTTGGAAATAAAAAAATACTTCAATAATTATTAACTTTGATATCTAGAAACAAACTGGATCTAATAGTTGCTCAATACTCGGTAGTAGAGGGTGCG
>NC_042494.1:168095464-168096813 GCF_005508785.2 Acyrthosiphon pisum | reverse complement strand
GATCCGGATGACATTTTAGAAAAACAGCAAGAAAGATTTAAAATAGTATCGTTGAAAAAAATTAAAAAATCTTAATATAGGAATTTATGTAGTTAATTATGAAAGTGATATGGTTTTAATATTTATTTAAAATGTAAATGAATGTAAAGTAATGTATGATTAGTTATAATAAAAACTGTCCTATACAAATTATACGCAGTATAGGCATATTATACAAAATTATACGTAAAATATACTCAATACATTTACCTACAAGAAAACTAATATTTAGATAAGTATTTGGAAATATTAATTTATTTGAGACTATGGGTTAGGTATTTAGGTTATTTATTAGGTATTATTCATTATTATTATTTACCTAATAGTAAATAATACTATATATATATTATATATCATGAAGTAGGTATCTAATAAGTAATAACGAGATAAATACAATCGCGTAAGTATGGTTGTGAGCGAAAAGTTAGGAGTGATTGCATAATATGTATAATAAATAATAATGAATATATTATAAATACTATTGCAGTTCTGGTCGTAGAATTATTGATGCATTTTATATTTTTCAACAATAAATATATTTTACTCTTTGTATTATAATTGAATCAGTAATAATGCGATAGGTAACTAAAAGTCAATATATTATGTTGTATTACCGTTTTTACTATCTATAATATATTGCTACATATATTTAGGTAAGCAGTAACTTTCAAAAATATATTATATATTATATCAGGTTATCATATTATATTATATATTAATATAAATATATAATATATATTAGGTCTTAATATAATTTCAATACATTTTGCCTATATTTGATTTTTTTTTTTTAAATAAAAAGTTATAGGTATGTATATTGTATTTACTCCAAAAGAATTTACGTATGATTACCAATAGGCAATAGGTAATATAGAAGTTTTCTATTTAATTATATTCGAAAAGTAATTGTTCAATAAATACAAATCAAGCTATGATATAATACAGTTTATACGATCTATACAATGATACATAATATATTAAGGTAAGCAGTGACTTTAATAATAATCAATAGATCATGAATACGCGCGGACATTTAAAATAATACGGTGGCATTTACGTATACCGTATACGGTATACGCATTTTATAATGATGAGAAACGTTCTAGACGAACGTTCATAGAATAATGAAAGTCGCCCCCGAAGTCCCGACTGAGCACAATCGACGGCCGACCGCCGACTGCGGGTAGTGGGCGTGACTTAAACGTCGCGTGCATGCGGATCGCGAAAACACTTAACAGCGCGTCCTCTCGGCCGTTACACGCGTACACGTTTTGGTGTAGCGTCCTCTTAATACAAGGTTACTTCGACTT
>NC_042494.1:168087293-168095414 GCF_005508785.2 Acyrthosiphon pisum | reverse complement strand
TATATAAAATATAATATATTATAGCAATAAAAAACATAAACTATAGTTTCTATGATACAAATTCCTGAATAAATCGAATAATAAAAAAATTTAAAATCATATCAACTTTTTATTTATTTAATATGCAATAGATTTATCGCGGCAGTCCCCGAATGCCACTTTTAATATTTTTTTTAACCGTGGTAAATTACGTACTGTCACAAAAATACAAAGTATATTTTATTGTTTTATGTTTTTCATAAATTTTTATACATTCATTCGTTTTTTTTTATAAATTTTCCAACATAACACATAAGTACCTACCTGTTTTGGAATTTCCACAGATTTCAATTCAGGAACCACTTTTAATGAAGTTGGATTCACTCTTTGACAAGAATGACATCGCATTACAAAATCCCTGACATCGTCAGACATATGGTACCAAAAATATCTAAATAAAAAAAATGTTAGAATAATAATATTAGAAAAAATAAATCTAGTGCCACAGTTAAGGTACATTTGGCCATGTATAAAGCTCTAAAACTTGTATACCTAATACTAATACTATAATTAGTTTTATTCATTACGTACCTTTGTTTAATCAAACGTTGGGTGGTGTCACGACCTCTGTGGGCTGACAAAGCGGAGGCTTCAATTGAATAGTCTGAACCACAATGCATCATCTTTATAATACGAAGTTGTTCATCTGTATTACTAATAACACGTGCATGTGTCTTTTTATAAAACAACTGTCCATTTTCTATTTGAAAAGGCTTACATTGTTTTCTAAAGTTTGATTTCTCATTTTTAGTAGAAATATTTCCCGGATAAATGTTAAATTTTAAATAATCTAACACATCATTCACATCTACGTGTTGACGTTTTTTTTCCAAATGTTCGTTATTTAAAACTGAAATATAATATAATATATTAGATTCTTAGCGGAGCGAAAAATATGTTAATTTTACTATAATAATTTGTATTTTGGATTCGTGAGTGATGAATGTATTGATTTTACAATGATGTGTATTTATTATTTGTTGATTTTTTATTTATTTTTGTGTCTGTATACACGGTATCTAGTCGAAATAATACTTCGATTTTCGACTTCAGTAATTTATCTATATGAAAAGTAAATCTAGTTGGTACTTTTGTGCTGTAAAAAGCTTTTTCGTTTGTTTTTCACGGCACTTTTGAAACTACTGGGAAATTTTTACTTTTGCCCTCCCAAAGTACTAACTAGATTCACTTTCCTATCAGAAAAGATACTGTTGAAGAAAATCCAAGCACTTTTACTGTCCTAAAACGTGATGACAAACACAAAAAAAAAATTTTAAAAAATAAAAAATAAAATAAAAAAAACACACATCATTGTAAAATCAATACATTCATCGTTCCACTCAGAATTTAAAATGTCTTTTGAGTCTTAATAAAATATTTGTATGAGCTTCTAAAGATTAAACTTTTACGAAATCCGAAATGTACGTGTAAAATACCAATTTCACCGCAAACGATTTGTAAGTTTTGTTATTATTCAAAAAGTATGTCGTAAATATGAAATATTCGCTTTGCTGTATAGTATAGGTGTCTGCAGGTATCGATCATAGAGTAGGTCACTGTAATGAGTATGTTTCATTTTTGAATGCAATGATAGGTGTCACTGTATACGAAAAACGATTCTGAACGGAGACAAATAATTTAAAATTAGATAAATTTTTTCAAAATTCGAACTTTAAATACTTATAAAAAAAATCATTTCCATGTATTTTTAATATTTTTTAACTACTTTAAAAACAATATATCAGGAGCTTTCTATTAAATTTTCAAGCTTTTTTACCCTACAAATACATTTTTATTGGTATTTATAGAAAAATAAACTAAAAATATTGGAAAATGTATTTTACATGAATATTTCCATTAACAGTTCAAAGCAAATCAAACATTTTTGAAAATTGTATTGTGAATAGAAAATGCTAATATAATCAACCTGTGAACATTTCATGTATTTACGGTCATTTGTTTTAGAGATACACCAAAAACCTAAATCGATTTTGCGTAAAAAATCACGTTTTTCCTTAATTCTTCTTTTGTTTTTCCCTGCGCTTGAGAAAACTATTTTAAATTTCAACCTCCCGAATGCACCAACTAGATTCACTTTCCCATCGAACAAGATACTGATGAAGAAAATCGAAGCAGTCCTACTGCCCCAAACAATAATGATGACAGATACAAAAATTAAAAAATAAAAAAATATATAAAAATAAAAAAACACACATCGATGGGAAAGTGAATCAAATTAGTGCTTGGGAAGGTCAAAATTAAAAATGTCCAGTAATTTTCAAAAAACAGGAATTTTTACGAAAAATCAGTTTCTGAAAAAACCGATTTTGGTGTTTGGTGTAACGTAGATACATGTAATGTTCACTGGTAGCTTATATTAGAATTTTTTAAATATTTTTATTTGTTTTGAACTATTTATGGACATTTTTAGTTTCCAATTTTTTTAGTTTTTTTTCCTATGAATGTCAATAACATTTTATTCGTTGGGTAAATATTTTAAAAAAGCTTGAAAATTTAGAATACTAGAAAATGTGCAAATTATTTTATGTTTGAAATTCATAACAATTTTTCTTTTTAAATCTAAGATTTGAAAATTTGATACAAGAAACCTAGTAAATTTATCTAACTTCATGAAAAAAACCTCTACCAGTAATTCAAATTTGATTGTTATGACCGTATGCTTTAAATTTACATTATATGTTTATTTTATCAATTCCTTACTTACTTCATACAATTTTCAAAACATTTTGACTCTGTCGCATGAGTTGTGTGCGGACATATTTTCAATTTTCCATAGTTGTTGATAAATTAATTATTACATTTGTTAGGTCAAGAAGCGTGAAAACGTAATATAAGGCTCCTGATATATTGTTACAATAACAGTTGAAAAATATTCAAAATACATGGATACATTGTTTTTTATAATCATTGGAAAGTCAAATTTTGAAAAAATGTATCAAATTAAAAATGTATACCTAAAAATTAATTTATTCTCAATAAGATCATCAAATATAGGTACTTAGTGATGTCATGTTGGCTGACTCTCTGTCTTCGCTCAGAATCGTTTTTTTTATACAATGATATTATATCAATGAATTCAAATTTAACACAATCCAGTATAGTGACTCACTAGTCACATGTAACCTTGGTGCGACACCCACTTGGCACTTCTTTTAACTTATACTGTTATACTAAAAAATGTCGTCTTGAATATTATCAAATCGCCGATTTTATCGAATATCGCAGTCTATAAGTGAAAAAAAAATTGTTTAAATCGTACGTTTTCTAGCTGATGTGTGACAATTATAATACCTATATAATAAATAATATTATGTAGTTCCATTTTCCATAAAATACGAATTATAAAATCGAAAAATAAAATAATATTATTCATTGAAAAATGACAGTATTATTATTTTCGTTATGACAATTTGGCTATTTATAACTCGAGCGCGGCTGCGATAGATAACTCGTTTTGAGTTTTTGACCCATGGCGCGGTACGGCTGCTTATGCACCCGGGGTGGTGCGATGGTCGTAGAAGTACTATTTCAGAACGCTGCCGCTTGCAAATGCTCAGTGCTTTTTAAAATAATTGGAGAAAAATAAATGAAAATTTATTAAAATTGTCTGGTAACCAGCTTGGTTATACCGTCCTCACTTGGATTGTATTTGATTAATTAAATTTTTTTTTTTTCTATAAAATATGTCAATAAAAATTATTTATCCGGTCAAAAATCTTAAAAATGTAATACGTAAGTTTTTATTATAGCTAAAATATTATATACCACATAGGTTAGCTATAATAGTAATTACAAATAACCAATATTTTAAACCTAAAAAAAACAGAATATTCTTATTACCCCATAGGTACATTAATCGACAGACAAGTTAGCGAGTATAGGTTACCGAAAACAGCAATCAAATATTTCTATTTGTTGTTGTGCTACAGCAGTCTATGTAAATCTGTAATTTAAAAATACAAAAATATAATATTTTCTATTTACCTCCTTAACATGTACTACGATACTATTATGTCACCAATAAATGTTATTTTCTATGGGGGCTATAATAGATATTAACGTGGAGTATCAGTTTTCAACTTTTTATTAAACGTGTATTCTAAAGTTATAAGATAACTAAAAAACACGGTGTTATCCGAATTTACCCCTCATGTCCGAAGTCACCCCTTTTTACGGTAGACATTAGTACAACAATCTTTGGTTCAGACATTTTTAAGGGGCCCCCTGCGGACAAAGTCTGCGCACGCCTATGGTACCTATCAATAATGTATAATACTCAATATTAAAAACTTACCTGGTTTTTCGGCATTATCTTCCCATGGTCTAAACATGTTTGATGACATTTTAAATTATAAATGCTATTGAAAAATTATTTTAAAAAATAATAAAAAGCAGTTAAGTACACAACAGAAAAGCTAAATAATTGTAATTGTTATTGACTCGATCAGACGTCAAAGACAAATGATCATAATATTTTGGAATTGGAAATATGTGTTTAATTCTTTCCTTTGTATACATCATGTTAATATTAGTGATATTATTAGCAATCGACAACGCTGTTAGTTTTAAAAATAAATTACCCAATATAGTAATACATAAATATTTTACTGTATTGACGACGCTGCCGGTCCTCCAAACACTGCTCGTGTGTACATGCGTACCCATAATATGCTCCCGGTATCCGAGAGAAACAAATTTAATGTTCGCACACGACAAACGTAATAGACAATTAATGTAGAGTAGTTAGACTAACTAGTAGGTAATTTATAACTATGTACTAGGTAGTAGGTAATGTAATATATATTAATAAATACGTAACTACTTTGTATGTTTAAAGTAAAATTTTAAAAACATTATAGGGGGGTGTGGGGGTCGTAACTCGTAGCCCCCACGATTTCATTAACTCACCATTTCAACGCATACGCTAATGTGAAACCCACGATACGCCACTGGTGTTAACCCTTTTATTCAACGAAAAAAAATTAACTAGATACTTATAGTTATCTAAATAAAAAATATATAAATATCACTAGCATGCACACATTATTATTGTTTATTTTTATATACGTTACATATTACTATACGTTCATAAAAATAAACCGTTTCTTATAAATGCCAAATGTGAAATGGCTATAATGATTTATAACGGTGTAATGTTTAAATAATGATGATATGATTTTATTTAATTATCAGAAATATAACGTTCTATTCTAATGTAAATTATAAATATAGTAATAACTAATAAGTATTTACAAATCGAGCGGTTTTTGTACAACGCTAAATTATTTATAAAACTTGTATACTTAATAGGAGCGTATACAATACATTAGTCCACGCTATAATAGATATCATAGGAAACGTTCTGCGAAGGTACTTATTTAGAGAAATCAAATTAAATAACACATTTTCTCGTGATTTACCGTGCAATCGGACATGTCAAAACAATTGAAAACTGAATTGTGGCCAGTTAAAATTAAATATATAAACAATTAAGATTGATTGGTAAACATAATAATACCTGCATTATACATATTTTTTTTTTTTTTTTTGGCAATAGGTTGGTACTTGATAATTTGAAACTGTAACGTGTTATTTTATAGAAATAACTTATCAAAAGTAATTTCCATTACATTTTCGTTACTAGGATATAATTCTAATGCAATAACGGAACGCGTTACAAGCAAAGTAACGCCGTTACAGTAACGCGTTACTTCCGTTACGTTACTACCCAACACTGCATTTACCGGTATATCATGTGTTTGATCTTCTAAATACTCATCTGAAAATTATTTTGCCAAGTGTTTGGAAGCTATGTTTTTAAATTCTGTAGCAAACACACAGTCTGCTGGATTTATTGATGAGGTTACCAATAAGTGGTCGAACTTGAAATACAATAAATACATTTTACATGTTCTTACATGGTATTTTAAAATAAAATAATTTGTTATTGAGTTTGTATTTATGTTAAATATTTACCATAGATATTGTGATTTGTTATTTAGAGCATAGTATTGTTATTATAGCTAGTTGCAGTGGTTTCAATAATTTGACAAAAACTTCATATTTGTCCCAATCTTTTTCTGACATTTTTAAGTTGTTCTCAATTTTTTCGTTTAAGTATTTCTCGTCAATAATTACTGCCACAATGGACTTGCGCAGTACAAGCAAGCGCTCCAACATAGCTAATATTGAATTCCATCTAGTAGAATTCTGTCTAATGGGACAACTTTGCACTATAGCTTATTGTTTTTGGCCAGTCTGCTATAGGTATAATTGTAGTGCATTGGATTGCTTGCGGGTGATTGTCTAAATTATGCTACAATTGAGGACGCTGTTTTTAACACCCGAATATAAGCATTTTCTTCAAGACCTTTCTTAATCACTAATTATATTGTATGTACTGCTCACCTATATGAATACAAATTTAATTGGTCTTCTAAATTTCTGACTACGTTTGTAATATTTGATGCATTATCATGAGTAATATTAGTGACCTTATTAGTTATATTCCATTCGTCCATAACCACCAACATTTTTTCTTTTAAATGGTTAGCTGTATGTGATTCTATCATTTCTTTAATGAACAAAGTTACATTACACAATTTTTATCGATATAGTGGCCTGTGTACGCAATACAAGAGCTTATAGCTTGTGAATTCCAGCCATCATGGTTCTTTCACTGGTGTCATACACCTACTACCACTATCTAGTTGGAGAATCGAATGGGCAAACTCATACCACCATTATCTTACCAGTTTAATCATATTCAATCAAGAAATGTATACTTAAAATACTACTCAAAGGTACAAATACATTTTTAACTACTACCTAACAAATAAATATCTTAGAATTCATATGCTATCAATATCTATTAAATACAATATTTTTAATTAGAATTTTTCTCTATATTTAAAATAAAAGATTCTAACTAGTAAGTAAGATTAGTTAGTTTAATTTATTATCAAACAATTGTCCGATTTAAAATACAAAAATCTGTATTACCTATAAATCACAAAAACCAGCTTTTGAAATCCAAAAGTTTGTGATTTGGATTCTGTTGTCTGTAATCTAGATTTTTCAGATCTACATTTGGACTAGGAGTCGCTTTTCATGTGTATTTAAGAACACAGATGTTAGTGTTTTTATGAAAATGGTGTTAAAGTGCGTATAATTTTATTAAAATACACGCGTACACCTATATTTAGAGTCGCACGTACACGTGTATTAAAAGTCCGTATACCCATGTACACGTGTAATAAAAGTCTCTATACCCGTGAAATGAATACATGTATATTAAAAGTTCTTGAACCATAATAAGTGCCCCAACTCATTGTCGTTTATAAAAACGAATAATCACTTAATCATATGGTTTTATTTTTTAAATCTGAAACTTTTTATCAATTAAAACTATTAATGTATGTGTGTTTAGTTATCAGGTTTATAGATTTAAGTATTCTATGATCAATCTACATTTAAAACAAAACAGCTTTTCGATAATATAACAAAATCAAACCAATTATTTTAATTACAAATTATATTTATTGTCTATAATTTATATACATAATAATATAATAATATGAGTTGACGTAGATTGACATATAACAGCTGCCATTTAGAATTTTATAATATGTACTATTTATATTTGCAGTGTTAGGTAGTAACGTAACGCAAATTACAAATTACTGTAACGCAATTACTTTTTCAGTAACGCAGCAGTAATTTCATTACATTTTACTTACAGTAACGCAATTGTAACGCAATTACTTTTTAAAAGTAATTTCTATGAAGTAATGCACTAATGCGTTATTTTCCACGTTACTTATTAAAATAATAGTTTTGAATGTAGTACAAAAATAAACTAATACGATATTCCAGAAAAATTAAAAATCAATTTTATTTACTTTTGATTCCGATAATACGACAATATTATTAAACATTCCAGGAATTAATGTTATTACTTTCATTATCAGAAAGAAAAGAGTTTGACTTAAAAATAAAATTTAATAAAACGAATTATGATTTACGACTTATGAGTAGCCACCTACCGACTATCACTATGTA
>NC_042494.1:168085168-168087243 GCF_005508785.2 Acyrthosiphon pisum | reverse complement strand
AATCAACCTGTGAACATTTCATGTATTTACGGTCATTTGTTTTAGAGATACACCAAAAACCTAAATCGATTTTGCGTAAAAAATCACGTTTTTCCTTAATTCTTCTTTTGTTTTTCCCTGCGCTTGAGAAAACTATTTTAAATTTCAACCTCCCGAATGCACCAACTAGATTCACTTTCCCATCGAACAAGATACTGATGAAGAAAATCGAAGCAGTCCTACTGCCCCAAACAATAATGATGACAGAAACAAAAATTAAAAAATTAAAAAATATATAAAAATAAAAAAACACACATCACACATGGGAAAGTGAATCAAATTGGTGCTTGGGAAGGTCAAAATTAAAAATGTCCAGTAATTTTCAAAAAACGGGGAAAACGGGAATTTTTACGAAAAATCAGTTTTTGAAAAAATCGATTTTGGTTTTTGGTGTAACGTAAATACATGTAATGTTCACTGGTAGCTTATATTAGAATTTTTTAAATATTTTTATTTGTTTTGAACTATTTATGGACATTTTCAGTTAACCGCGGTGTGGCAGTTTAACTTTATTCGTTGCACATAGTCAACACATTATATTATAATGCTCATGGGTGCGAATCGCCAGTAATTATTAATTTATACTTTTTATGGCTCAAATAGTCATACATTTTTGTTTTTTCTGTGGGCGCTAATCGCCACAAAGGTGCGTTTGTTAAAAACATATTTTATTATTATTGTTAATTGTGACCGTGTGTGCAAATCGCCGCGGTCCTTTATATTATTTTTCAAAGTCGAATATTATTCTGTTATAAAGGCGCAAATCGCCGCATTTTATTATTATCTGTGAGCGCAAAGTGTGCATTTTTATATTATTTATAATTATGTTGTTTTTAGTGTGTGCTAAGCGCTAATGTGTGTTATTTTGTATTTTCGCTGTTCTCAATTTTATTATTATAGGATAGGGACCAGACTAGTTTAATTCTATACACTCACACACTCATAACACACGTAGCTCATCAGTATTTGCTCGGCAATCCCGTCCACTGCTGATCGAGCTATTTATACCGCACTCACACACACACGGCCTATTAATATAGCCATATTATACTAGGTATACTGTATAAACTACAAAAAATACTGTATAAGCGCACGAAGTATTAGATAACCGGGTTCGCGTTTATTTTATTAGTCGCTCCCGGCTCGTACACAAATGTTTGGTATTTATAATTTACTCTTTATTTCCTATTTTAATAAAAAACTTTTTACATGCCATAAATACCGATTAGTCTATGAACCCATATGTTAAGTGTTAACCCATAATATACTACCTACAAAATAAATATTTATTTTTTATTTAATAGTGTTTAATCCCGTTTTTCACAAATCAATTACTACTGTTTAAATCGTCATTCGAGTTATCCCGTTATGCACAAACGTAAAAAAAAATTCTCTACGTCTTTTACATGCTATCTCAAAATACACATTTTTTGACTTATCCCCCTTTACAATTACCCAAACACCACAGAATTGTTCAACGAAAAAAAAATCAATTATATAGGTAGGTAGGTAATATTTGGCTTGTTAACTATTTGCAACTAATATTTGCCGTTTACAATTTACTTTTTATTTCATATTTTAAGAAAGAAATTTTTTTTTTACAGGCGATTAGTACTCCCTATGGTAAATATTATATATCACCTGTAACTGTAGGCGATTATTAGGTACCTCAGGTGATTAATACCCCCTCGGTAATAATATTGAAGGGGGGTAATAATCGCCTGCTACTGTAGGCGATTTTTACCTCAGGCGATTATTACCCTCCCCAGTAATAATATAGGGGGGTAATAATGGCCTGTTACTGTAGGCGTTTATTACCTCAGGTGATTATTACCCTCCCCGGTAATAATATAGGGGGGTAATAATGGCCTGTTACTGTAGGCGATTATTACCTCAGGTGATTATTACCCTCCCAGGTAATATATTGAAGGGGAGTAATAATCGCCTGCTACTGTAGGCGATTATTACCTCAGGCGATTATTACCTCAGGCGATTATTACCTCAGGCGATTATTACCCCCCCCCCCCACGGTAATA
>NC_042494.1:168077258-168085068 GCF_005508785.2 Acyrthosiphon pisum | reverse complement strand
TTATAGGGGGGTAATAATCGCCTGTTATATCCCGGGTCGCAATGTTTGCCATCCTGGAGTCTATCGCTGACGTGCCGTAAAGTTGACCTTTGTACCATCGGAGAGGGGACGGTCTCGCACTCTCGCCGCAGTCGTTCCTCCAGCGATCGGCCGCCGCCGCCACAAACTTTGTCGTTTACCAGCCGTCTTGGCAATTTGTCGCGTTAGCCGTATGCTGTTACGGTCGCGATCCGGTGCGCCGCCGCCGTCAATACACGCTTTTTTTGTTCCGTGCTCACCGACTCGTCGTGCACATCCTTGTGTTCACGAATCGAGTCACAGCCGCCTTGTGCCGCAAAATTACGAATCATTCGTTTTCGTATCCGTCGCCCGCCTGATCATTTCGCTGTGCGACCACGAACCCGCGGTCATTTACACCGTCCACGTGGTTCCTTAGATCGAGCCGCCGGTGCTCCCTCGTGTCGCGCCGTACGTAGTGCCGACAGTTTGTGTCTCTCAACCGCCTGTGTCTCGATTCACAAACATTGTATTAGTTTTGTCGCTCGCCCGACTTTCACCGTGTGATTCCGAACCCTGCTCGGTCACAACCACGTGTTTCCGCCCGCCCGTTTTACGCAGTGCGAACCGTGCTCTGTTTTTTATAATTTTTTTTGTTGGTGTTTACGCCAGTAGTAGACGTACCTACTACTGTATTATTATATTTTGTGTTATTCGATTGTCTCGGCCGTTCGTATGTGATCGTGCCTCATGTATACTAACCTTAGTTCTTAAGTTAATTTTCTGCAGAACATCTTTAATAAATTGTTCTGCACATCATACATATAAAAACATTGTTGTTACGGGTCACCCTAATACTAATCATTTGATTGTTGTGACGCAAGTAATCGAACGCGACAGGTTACGTGTAGGTCGCCGTCCGTGCGCGCATAAACACACATACGCGTATACACGTCCGCCGGCTTCTTGTGCAGCCCTCTCGCACAGTATCAAAGTTATATCAAGTTTGTCGTATTCCACTGTGGCGCGCAGCGGATCGAATGTGTAATCACGTACAGATCCCTGCGGCCAACGATAAGCTAGTAATAAACAACGACTCGGATAGAGTAAGATTACAAAGTAGCTTTATTTAACACCTTTAGCGAATATATTTAACAATGGCCGAAAGCCAATAAATACAATACAATGGAGGCCGGAGGCCGGTCACCCGTCGGAGGACGACTCGAAAGAGTAAAAACGATGAGACAGCGCGAAACGTCGGCGGTGGCGACAGGTCGCGTGCGCTTCCCTGATATGCCGTGACCCGGTGGGTCAGCGCGAGCAGCAGGACGAAGCGGGACCGTGTGGCGTAAGCCGGCGTTGAAAGCACGTGGTCGTTACGACAGAGGGAAAAACGAAGCGTTCGACTCTATGCGTCGACGGTAGAGAAAAAACTAGAACGAGGCGGCCGTCCGGCACTTCGTCGTCGCTACGGACGCCGCAGTGCCGGGCGGTGCTGCCAACCGCGGCGGTGTGACCGACAGGGGGAAAATGTTGTGGTGGGCAGTGGCCCACCACACCACCTATGGTGGATTAATTATATAATCAATCAATATAATATCCTAACCTAACATAACCGTACTAATATAAGATGAATAAAAAAACCAAATTTAACCATTTTTAAATCAGCCTGTCTTCTTCCCAGAGGTCTAATCTACACACAACTATTCATCTATATATATAAAAATGGAGCGTGATAAATGTCGTTTATTATTATTAGTTGAATGTCGCGCTCGTACTTCACGCGTTTGTGATATCTGAATTATTTCACGTTAATTTCGGTAGTCACGTTCTTGTGCACTTTGGTTAGATCGGCAATTACCTTGGTTTGTAGCATTTCGGGTTTTTCTAACTAAATTGTTTCGTCGTAAAGGAGGCATATCAAATATAAATTATTGTGTCACATGCAATAATTAGTGATCACAGGTACCTAACTTAACACTCTGCACAAAACACGATATACGAATTTAATTCACAAAAGCAAACTTAGTAGAGTAAGTAACAGAAAATCCAAGAAAAACAACACTTACGAAATTGACAGTTTTTGATGTTTCAATTTTCAACTTTTTTAGTAAAAATGTACGTCTTTAAATAATATACGAATAATGGATAAAAAATGTAATAGCATTGTAAATTGTTCATCTACCGAATCATTATAATTTTAATCGTTCATTAACAGAGAGCTCACAAATAATCGACCACCATAGACAAACTCGGATTAAGGGAGGGGGGGCAGGGGGCCATGGCCCCGGGCCTCGAAAGTTAGAATTTATTTAGGGGCCTCTAATTTGTCCATTACTTTTTTTTCGATATATGCTATGTAAGTAACACTAAATAAATCACCTAAAAAAATTGATGATTATTTAGCAAGGAAAAATGCTTGCAAATTATAATTTATAAATAAAGTGAAACACAAATACATTATTCATTATTTATTTCTATGTGCCTATATACCTAATATGTTTTAAATGAGGCCCTTGTACGAAAAAAAAAATATTAAATAATATAGGTACAATGTGTTCCAGGGTGACCGGCCAACGTCATATGAAAGTATACCAAAAATGATGAAGAAATACCGTTTAAAGATTGAATCTTATTTTTATTTTTTTAGTTATGAGCAATTAACTTCTTTTTATCAAAACCATGCGTATCACGCATTTGTTTATGTATCTTCAAAACTTTTCAACATTTTGACGTAATTTTAATTTTATTTTAAAGCTATTTAATTGAACCTATCAACTGACATACGCAATTAAACCAGAAATGTGCTAATTATTTTTATTAAATTTAAAAAAAGAGAAAAAAGTTGGCAAAAATTAGTATTTTTAAAAGGAAATTGTACATTATTCCAAATAATTTATTATTAACTATGAGTTTTTGTTTTTTGTATTATAACAACTAAAATTTACCGAATAGTAGAAAATTAAACGAATGACGATAATTAACCGACTCAATCCTAAGAAAACTAAGATTGTGACGATTAACAGGAATATATTATGAAAACCAAACTTTCAAGGTATTCCAGGTATATTAATGTGTTATTCAGTATAATTCAGCAGAATAATACAAAAAACGAAAAACCCATACCAAGTAATAAATTATTTGGAATAATACATGATTACCTTTAAAAAATGCTAATTTTTGCCAACTTTTTTCTACTTTTTTAATTTAATAAAAATAATTAGTGCATTTCTAGTTCAATTGCGTATTTTTGAGTGTTGATAGGACAATTAAATAGCTTTAAAATAAAAAAAAAATTCATAAAAATGTTAAAAACTTTTGGAAATACATAAACAAATGCGTGATATGTATTATTTTGATTAAAAAAAATTTTCCCATAGGTAACTTAAAAAATAAAAAAGTTAGACCCAATCTTTAAAGGCTATTTCTTTATCATTTTTGGTATACTTTTATATGACGTCGGCTGGTCACTTCACCCCAGAACACATTATATACATTAATATT
Source organism: Acyrthosiphon pisum (assembly GCF_005508785.2). NCBI lineage: Eukaryota > Metazoa > Arthropoda > Insecta > Hemiptera > Aphididae > Acyrthosiphon > Acyrthosiphon pisum. Next base: position 168,081,567 of record NC_042494.1, on the reverse strand, counting down.
TTTTTTTCGTACAAGGGCCTCATTTAAAACTTTGGCCCATGGGCCTCAAAATGTCTTAATATGGGCTTGACCAAAGATTATGTTCTTGATCAGTGATTACATTGCCATGGAGAAGATCATTATTATATTATCCATATTATAGTAAGGGCTGTTTTAAAAAGAAAAGGGCTGTTTTTAGGGTTTTCCCAGCAATTATTCGAATTTTTCTCGCTGTAAAAACCATCCTTAGACTTCAACGAACATTGAAACAAATAATTGGCCAAATTGGTCCAGGCGTTGTTGAGTTATACGCTTACCAACACATTTTGCGATTCATTTTTATATTATAGATATATGTTGTACCCGTTTATTTTAATTAAAATATAACTCAAATTGTATTAACTTAAACAAATGTTATTGTGATAAGAACATTCTCCGTGATATAATTTTTCATTAAAAAAAAATTAAGACGATCGTTCAAGTAGTTTTCGAGAACATTATAGCATCAAAGGTTTCAATTTTCGTGTTTTTTCATTTTTCGTTATAATTTTTTTCCACCCACACCTCAAGAAATAAGTTTTACTTCAAAAAAATTCTAATATTACAATTGTAGCTGATGTAGGAGTACCTACAATTGTAAGGGCCATCAAAAAAAAAATACTAAAAATACAAAGCTTTCTTACATAATCAAACATAATCTAAATATTGACCATGTTACAATCGTAACGTGCAACATTTTTACCCAGTCACCCCTACCTACTTATGAATTTGTAACAATTTTGGTTTCTAAATGTTTACAGGGCACATATACTACGTCAGGGATTGATTTGAAGAAACTTGAAGATTTAAACGTCCCCAAAGTATATTTTTATGGAAAGTATAAATCGGTGCTTCGCTATAAAAATTTGAAAAATGTAGTAGTTGGCTGCATTGTTGCGGAGATTAATCTTTTACGACCTTGGGAAACACCAATTTGATTACGTTATGTTAAATAATAATATAATATGTTATTGATTTATTATAAATTTATTATAATTTAACCTAACCAAACCTAACCTATTTTTATCTCTCCCAACAGTAGCAGATTTTATTCGTCTACTAGAGGGGTGGGGAGATATCCTATTGGTCCATAAATTTTACTTTTAAATATTTAACCATTTAAGCCAAATACTATACATGACAATACGGGACAAACAATGAAAATTATTATAGTCTACTAAGCCCGCTAAAATACTAGAATGCGCTATATATGACGTGTAAATAGCAATTCATTCGTTAACGTTCGTGTTAACTGCTCTCGAATTTTGACACTAGTTGTCCCAAATTGGCATACACTGTGTATCCGCGGAAACATGGTAACTACATTTTATCTTTATTATAGGTATGTAGCCCTTAAAAATGTTTCAATAATTCTGCTTCAGCCAATTTTGCGTTTAGAATTAGAATACTATATCCTTTTGGTCCATAAATTCTAACTTTAACTACCTACCCCTTCAAGCCAAACAATGATAATTATAGACGACCAACCCCACTGAAAAAACACGAATGCCCTATATATGGCCTAACTATATTACAATCCTAAAGTGCGTTCGTTAACTGCTCAGGCGGCATACATATGCGTCTCGAATTTTGACACTAGTTATTCCATATTGTCATATATTCTGTGTCCGCAGAAACAGGGTAAACTTTATCACTCATTACCCAGTAAAAATATTATAATTCGAATTTTGCCAATTTTTAGTTTAGTATACAAGTTGATAGATCAGAATTACTTGAAAAAAAATAAAAATCGATCAATCCAAAAATGATTTTCAAAATAGGGGTTACCATAAAAAAAAAAAAATAAGTTGATTGCGGATTCTCGATATACATTAGTTAAAAAAATATATAAGCCATAGGAATAATTATAATCCAATAGTCTAGTTTAATGTCCCGCAAACAGAAAAACTAACAGAAAAATATTTACAAGTCAATGAGTGGAAAAGTGTATCCTGTTTTCATGGATCAGTGTTGGTCAAACGGGGTGGGGGGATGAGGGGGATAGATCCCCAATGAATTTTTTTTCAATATTTATAACAATTTATAATTAAGTATATTCTATAATGCATTAAATGTTGTTCTATTTTTTTTCGAAAAACAAATTACCAACTACCTATTTTAAATTTTGACAGAATGTGTTTATACGTGTTTATATAACATGACTATATTATTGTCGCGGTCTTTATCGAGATCGCGACCGACAACGGGTCCGGCCGCCACCGGCGGTGGTGGCAGGCAGCTTTTGCCGGACCGTGATCGCGGCAACTACGTCGAAAACGTCGTACGCATATAAAATCATATCTGTGTAACTATACTATTATAATTGTCGTAATAAAAGTGTCGTCGTTCCACGTAAACTTGTTAACTTTACAAACCGTTCCTGACACCTACAATATTATTATCTAGACTCATATCTAGTAACATAATATTTAGTTGTAAAATATAATACAGGAATTATCCCACTCGATCATCGAGAATTCTCAATAACAACTAGCTCTACACTTTCCCAGAACATTGGCGCATACGGGCGATAGTGCGATCGGTAGGTATATTTTACAATATTACATTATTACGTACCTCCAGCAACAGGTCATTAGTTGGTTAAAAACTTGAAATATCGATTGCTTATTATTCATCATAACACATAATATTTAGTTATCACCGTGATTCGTCTTTACTCTTTCGTACTCGTGTTTTCTACTGTGGGCCCGTGTAGTGTACTAAAGTGTATTACTTACTATTATACGGTCGGTGTCTTTTGTATGACTATTTTGTCTATTTTACATTTTTACAATTACTATGTCTATAAAAAGCACATTACTAGCTATTTTGATGCAAGTTGCTCTACTTCTAAACGCTCGGCGGGTGAAAAAATAAGTAAGATCACTAATATCGTTACAGAAAATCAAGCTGTGGACTTAGCAGTAATATTTTTACTATGGCTGTTCATTGTGGGGTTATAAATATAACATCTAACGAAGTACTGGATGAATTAGCAAAAAAAAAAAAAAAAAACAAAAAAATAGATTCACTAATATAAAAAAATACTACTATAATATATTTATAAAGTCTGTATGTTAAATGGACATTTTACCCCTGATTGTTTTCGGTGTAGTAGAATATTTCCCCCCGATATATTTTTGATGTGGACATTTTCCCCCAATTTTTTTTTTAGTTTATTATTGACTAATAATACTGAATTTAATAATACAATATTATTTATTATTTACCTAATATTAAATTATTTTTTTTTTAAATATAAAATATAATATAAACATTTTTTTTTTCATAAATATAATAGGTTATAAATCTATTTGTTCGATCCACTGAACTACTTCAAAAAAAAAAAAAAATAAAAAAAAATAAGCATATATTTTATATTTTAAGCATTAAAAATTAATAAAAATAGCTAAAAATCCAGGCATAAAAATGATAAATTTTGTAAAAAACATTTAATTACTAATTATTTTGTTATTTCAAACTATTTTTTTTTTGTCAAGACTACCAGTTTGAATTTTATTCAAGTAGTTCAGTCGATCAAAAATATAGACATATCATGGCCCCTATAGCACTCCCCTCAGACACCAATCTTGGGGCCTAATGATACAAATTTAAGATTATGTACCTTAATAGAAAGTAAATAAAACCATTTTGTTATAACAATTATTAATGACAATTTATTGAACCATCAATATTACAAATCAAAAGTTGATAGATAGTAGATTAAAAAACAAATTTAAAAACAAACTTTAAAAAACTGTACTTAAAAAAAAAAATTCAATATAGGTATTGTGAAATCATTATGATTTTACGTTAAATTATTTATGTTTAAGTAATGTAAAAACATTTAAATTGTTTGGTTTAAGAACTATTTATAAATACAATGCATTACACAGACACACCTTTTTAATTTCGAATCCATAAACAGTATCTATTTCAGATCGATTTATTTATTATATTTTGTAACAACGTTTAAGTTGATTAAATAATGTTTATGAACATTTATTTTCCTAGATGTAATTTAAAAAATTTCGAGAAATATAATACAAATTGACAAAACACCGGCAATTATGAAACATGAATTCGGAAATAGGGGCGTAATCGTGAGACTGATGGTGTATATGTAGAATAAACCCAGCGAAACTAATGAATTTTCTTTGCACCATTTCAAGTTGTCGAGAGTTGCCTGTGGTATGTGGATTCCAAAGATCAGCACCATACTCTAATATAGGACGGACTAGTGAACAGAAAGAATTTTTAAAGATTGTCTAGTTTAAAGTCGTGAGCCATC
>NC_042494.1:168075344-168076189 GCF_005508785.2 Acyrthosiphon pisum | reverse complement strand
CACTGATTTAGGAATTGGTGTAACATTACTCAACTTCATATTGAGGGAAAAATACCTTCATCCAGTGAACGCCGAAAAGGAGAGAATAGAGGAAATGCAATGATTGACCTTATTTGATATAAAAATTCACCACAAATTCCATCAGGACCTACTGAGCAATTTCCTTTGAGAGCTGACAGACCATTAAAAACATCATCCAAAGAGAAATAAACATTATTGGGCAAGTCAAATTTTGAAATATTTGGTAGATCTTTTGTAGTATTAATATTATCCGTTGTGTACACTGAAGAAAACATATCGGCAAACATATCAGCAATTTCAGTTTTATTAGACGAAACATGACCGTTGTGAAAAATGTCTATAGGCATACCATTACTTGTACGATTTTTTTAACATATTTCCAAAAGTCACTTGGGTTATTTTTTAATGAAGATTCTACATGTTTGTTATATTCATTAAGAGACTTTTTGGACATATATTTGAAACAAGCACGTAGCAACGAATAATTAGTATAGTTTTGACCATTAGGATTGGATTTATACTCGACATGTGCTTTTTTCTTTTGTATGTTGATAAGTTTTAATTCTGTATTAAACCACGGTGGGTAGGTAGCAAGGCTGGGCATTAACGAGTTAAAAAGTTAAAGTTAAGTTAAAAAGTTAAGTTACTTTTAACTAAGTTACTTAACGAGTTACTTTTTTTTTAAGAAGTAACTTCTATCTTAACGAGTTACTTTATTTTTAAAGTAACTTCTAACTTAACGCGTTAATTTATTTTAGCATTTTGTGTAATAAAAAAAAAAAAATAATAACAATAATTATTATGTTAATATAAATTATTCTGCT
>NC_042494.1:168064160-168073090 GCF_005508785.2 Acyrthosiphon pisum | reverse complement strand
TTTTTGACCTGTTTATGGACATTGTCAGTTTTCAATTTTTTTAATCTTTTTTCTATAAATATCAATAAAGTTTTATCTGTTCGGTTAAAAAGTGTAAACATTTAATACAACGCTCCTGGTATATTGTTACAATAGCAGTTGAAAAATATTAAAAATACTTAGGCATAATTTTTTTTTACAAGCATTTAAAGATCGAATTTTGACAAAATTTATCAAATTTAAATTTGAATAAATATTTTGTAGATAAACATTTATAAAATGTTCAAATTTTATATCTAAGAATTGAAAATTTAAAAGAAGATTGCACGTAAGTAGTTAATTCTGTTACCAAAAAATCTAAAAAATACATAAGCACAGTTTATTTTTATGGTCATTTTAATTTCAAATTTAGACGAAATTACATATTAAAAACCTAGAATAACTATTTTAGTTATTTTGTTGTGATTGTATAATATTATTCGTGGGTACTTGAAACTTCTAAAGTATACTATTATATATCTATGATAGTACTACGATTTGTAGTTGATGTATAACGCGTTATAAGTACCTACTGGATATTGTAATATGATTAATTTTATTAATTAACAAGACATATACATGTACCGATGTATCTGTATGTAGTGTAGATACTCTTAGTTTTTTTTTTTATTCATTACCCTCTTTCTCCGTTCTGTAGTGTAAATCTTGGATATTCATTAATCCATGCGTGTATCAAAGCCTATGTGTTCCATCGACGAAGCCCTCGGGTTTCTACACGGTGCGGCACATAGGTCATGAGGTTCAGTTCCAGGATCTCATGGGTGCGCTATTGGAGGTGTAAAATACCCCCATAGTGTCACATGTGTTATTATTGCCATACGAATAGTAAAAAAAAATTAATTAATATGAATAGAACATAATATTTTTAGTGCATCGGTGCATTAAATGTATGATCATACATTTTATGCTCATGTCATAAAGTTGGGACAATTTACAAATATTAATTGATTTAATGACGAAATTATTGATTAATAAGAGCCTATTGTGGCTGAAGCTTTAGAATAATTTATAATATAGGTATATTTAAGTTTTTTTTTATTATTCATTATACAACGGTTTTATCTTGGGAAATTGAGTCCTCATGTAGTAAACTACGTACTGCAAAATTTTAACTTCCTACCAAAAAACTATACGCGTGCAGTATGCTACCTACTGACAAATATAATTTACCTTTTCTTATGTTATGAGTTGTATTTCTGTTTAATTTTATTACGGGAAAGTACTTGTGGTTTCAGTTTTTAAGATAAACCCCATATTATAACGATCTGCGGTCATACAATACTAAAATAGGTAAATAGCAATTAGATTGGTACATTTCTGGTAAATTATCGGTAAATATCCATTTTCAACAAATACCTAAAGCCCCACAATATCTTACTTTTAAATATGACATTTTTTTTTAGCATGTTCTGTGTGATATGTCCTTCCAACTCAATATGTTAAGCAACATATTTCTTAGACCACCCACCAAAATTATATGATGTTGGCAGTCAATTAAAACACAACACGACATTTGTCAATTTAAATTTAAATTTTCTGGGATAAGATAAGCATAGCATAACAATAATATAAAGATTAAAATACTAGTATACAATGAAGATCATCAACAGACGGCAATGTATTGAGTACATTTTAGTTGAATAAATTGTTATTAATCAGTAGGTATGCAAAAATGGAAAACATCCGTAAACTTTTTTGGAATCTAGGATCACAAAAATCCACCGACAAAAAAGTCGTTGATAAAAAAGCTGCGAGATAAAAATTCCATGGGACAAAAAAGCCACCGAAAAAAGGCACAGATTTATTTTTGTGCTAAAACAATAAATTCACTAAAATGTATTATTATTTATTTTAAAACTTTATACAATTAAAATAATTTAAAAAGGTTATAGCTAAAAATAAGTTAAATATTTTGAAAATTAACTGTGTGAAGAAAATACCAAAATACGCGTGTTTTTACTTTTAATATAAACATATTACACACTTTAAATGTACCAATCATTATTAGTAGAATATACTAAATAATTTGATAATTTTTCACTAATAATTGGACTAATCTTATTTGAATATCTTAGTCGTATTACCTACTTATTGGTGTTTATCATGTGGAAAATAATTCGGAACGTAAATGTTTGGATGGCAATCGAACAATACACTAAATAATAATAATTTTAGTAAATTTTGTAGAAAACTCGATAGTCTATCATTTTTACTAGAAAACATAGTATTAAAGTGAATCGATTTTTGAAGTAAAACCTTTCTTGAGTAGTGGGTGGAAAAAAAATTGTAACGAAAAATGAAACGACACCTTTGATGCTAATGTTCTCGGAAATTACTCGACTGATTGTCTTAATTTTTTTTTTTTAATGAAAGATTATATCATAGATAAGGTTTATATCGCAATAGCATTTGTCTAAGCTAATTAACATTTGTTTATCCATTAATTGAAATAAACATGTAAATTGTGCACCAATATAATATGTGTGTACACGTTTGTTTAACATCATAGTTACGAATAAAAAACAATAATATTGTAAGAATTATTTGTTTTTCGTATTGGTTATTGCAATGCATATACATATAGCTTTTGCTTCAATTGACAAAGCTGCAATAGCTATAAATGGAACAATTGTTCACACAGCTTTTAAAATACCAATTTATATATTACTACCATTGTCACTATAGGTCTGTCAGATGTAATTTTCATTGTTCAGATTCGTTAAAGTCGTTATCATCGATGAAATAAGCATGATAAGCACTCAATTATTAATAAAAATTAATGAAAGATTGCAAAAAGTCACAGGCAACCGTCAGAAAAGCTTTGGTAGACTGGATATTATTGTTATCGGTGACTTACGTCAGCTTCCACCAGTTTGTGCTATTCCTATCAATTTACCAACAAGTAAGCTGTGCACTTATGAATACACCAATTTTATGGCAGAGTCTTAAATTCTACGAACTGAATGAAGTTATGAGGCAAGCCAATGTCCAATTTGCAACAATCTTAACGAAAATTGGTAACGGAGATGTGCTTACTGATAATGAACGAGATTTAATAGAGTCCCGATTTTTTTTCAAAAGCAGAAGAGATACTCAGTGTCCAAGTGCAATTCGTATAATTAATATGAATCAATAGTAACAAAGTTTTAAATTTTGCAGAAGAAAAGGTTGTTTCAACAGCAACAGATACTCAAATTAGTTGTTCACCAGATAATCAATTATCCCTAATTGATACAGGTGGATTACCCTATGAAACAATATTTGTCAAGGGAATTTTATACTTAATAAAAACGAATATTGATGTTTCGGATGGTTTGGCAAACATTAATGTCGATAAATTGGTTCATATCAAAAACAATGATGCTGGAGAAGTAATTGCCGTGTGGTTTGATTTTCCTGATGTTCCACAGATAGAAACAAAGATAAAAAAAAATAGTCCGCACATATGACTGCGAAGGACATCAGTCCAACAGTGGTTCTGATTTTAAAAAAATCATCAACAATTCATTTGAATCAAAGTAAAACTATCCATGTAAAGCGTCCTCATGTACCTGTGGTTTGTGCCTGTGCAATAACTATTCACAAATCACAAGGAGGTACTATAGTCAAGTGGTGTATGAATATGATAAAATGCACTCACATTCTTTACTTAATGTAGCTTTGTCACGAGTTACTAGTCTAGAAAGACTGTTTATCGCCACTAAATGAAAAGGAATTCTATCATAGTCGAAGGATGACAGAATCCACATCACGTCTCCGTGTTGAATTTAAAAGGCTTTCTGCCCAACCACTTATAACAATATTGACAGACAAATAAATGATTTAATCAATAAACACCAACAAGGACTGTCGATTTACAGTCTCAATTACCAAGGTCTTGAAACCCATTGTCCTGACATTTGTAATAACGTTTCAGAAAATTCAAAAAATTTGATTTTATTAGAGATATATCAAAAGCCCTCTAACTGCATCGATGAGGATATCCATATTCCAACTTTCCATTGTGTGGTAAAATATAGACGACCAGAATCACATGGAGGAGTATCTATTTATCATAATACTAAGGACACGGTACACCTTGTCATTCCTGCTATTGTCTTAACAAGTGGACGATCGTCGGATATGTCTACACTCTGCAGTAATATTAACAGGAATTTATGAAATATGTATCGCTGAGTGTAAAAGGCCAAATGGAAAACGTATAGTTATTGTAGCAGTATATATTTCACCAAATAATAACCTTGAAATCCAATTCGTACATACGTGGTTGCTTTTGTATACGCACCTGACGGTGCGGTATTGATTGGCACCGGAATGGACAAATTACCGATGATTTTAAATGGAGATTTAATGTTAGATTTTACTCCGAAGACTCGGAACCATTAAACAATTTCCTGAGGGAAAAACTCCAATTAACAATGAATAATGATCTAACAATTCCTACGACAAAATCTGGCATCACAATAGATGCTATCTTTATACTACATCTTCATGATCTTCAATCACAAAATTATACTTCCTACTTAAGTTACCATAAACCAATAATAACTGTTCTATAATTCTATGTGTTTTTTTTTATGGTATTGATTTTTCTCACTCTCTCCTCAATTCACTTAAAATTTCACTGGCTAAATTACTTATGAAAGAAGTTTTACTTCCCCATAGTGTAATGGCACATATCTATTTTTTTTTTTAATTTAACCATAGGTACCCTTTACATTCTTATATAGATTAATAAAAAAAAATAATCAGATTTATATGATCACATCAGATCTAAGTACCAGGCCTTAGCTTAATGCAGACTATGTAACATTTGGGAATTCATCCCATGCGTTTTTATTTAATTTCTAAGTTATAAAAATGTTTAATTTTTATCTGAAAAAAATTAAATTTGTATCGGGTAGACTGCATATTATATAAGAAAAGTAACGGTAGACCTCATACTATAGTAGTACCTACAAAATTAATACTACTTAGTTATAATAAGTAAAAACTAGTTAAACCCAAATATTTAACTGTGATAATTTACCTTTATCACATTTAGCAAAAATTAGCACAAAAAAATTTCAGAGAGTACAGAATTTAGAAAATATTAGAACTTAACGCAATGTTAAATGGGTAAAATAAAATAAAATATAGTTATATATATTTTTATTCATAAATTTGTATATTTCAGTAAAGCTACTTCTATATGAGCTATCAACCAATATTTAAGAAATGCTTTCCAAGTATAAAACTGCTTTGTAATAAATTAAGAATTGAATATAAAGTTCTGAAAATCTTTACTACACTTCTTCTAGCCAATTTTAATCTAACGAGGTCCCAAATAACAAAATCCGTTGTCCCATTTCGGAGATCTTCGTAGTTCAATGAAAATTTAGCAAAAAAATAACTCTTTTTAACATAAAAGTTTGAATTTAGACAACATCAAGAGTTTGTGTTAAATAGAAAAATTATAAAATGTAGCTCAGTAATAATGAGTAGGTGGGTAATTAAGCTAGCTTTAATATATGAGAGAGATCTTATCTCACTCACACGCGTAACGATTCAAATCCAGTAAAACGTCAGTGTGAACAGCCCCGCAAAAAATCATTTTTATTTTCATTTAGTGAGTTAGATCTCCGAAACCGGATAGCGGATTTTGTTGTTTGGGGTCTTGTTAGATTCATATTGGCTAGGATAAGTGCAGTGAAGATTAGAAGATTATCAGAGTTTTATCTTTAGTGGTTAATTGACTAAAGAGCCTAAAAAAAATTAAAACACATTTAACTGGGCGTATTTTGATGTTTTTCAGCTTTGTAGTGAATTAACGATTGAAGATAAAGTTCTGAAAATCTTCACTGCAATTATCCCTACTAATACGAATGTAATAAAACTCCAAACAGCAAAATCTGTTATCCATTAGTTATTAAGGACTTTCTTATATAGAAACAAAATTAAAAACATTGACATACAAAGAAGATTAGAAAAAAAATCTATCAAATTTATTAAGATACATCCATTTGAAAAAAAAATTTTGATTGAAAGTCGTTGAGCTTTTCTCGTGGCCACCCGTGGCGTAATGCCATCAACGCCTTTTTGGTGAAATTAGATAGAAAGCAAATTAACTGGTCTGCTTTACAGCATGTGTCGTGTCTATATTATAGTCATTATTAATTCTTTTTAATGTACATGTGTGTTAAATTTGAATTCAATGATAAATCATTTCTTAGCTATATAATTTTAGTCGTATATAGGTACCTATGTAACGAGCTGTGACTACGTAATCAATTAATATATTTAAATACGACAGCAAGTGGCATGCATTAATAGGAATAATAGGAATAATATATCTAATTGCTACAGCGAGCGCTAACCACGGTGGCGCGCATAGGTGAACGTAATTAGTGTTTGAAGTATGAGAAATATTTCATGAAATATTTCAATGTTTTGTGAAATATTGGATTTTTATTAATTATTTCATAATTATTTTTTAAATATTATTTTGTTTTATATTTTTATTATATATAAATTATAATTATAATTTATATTATTTCATGTGAATCGTTAGCAAGAAAACTATGATCTTTATAATATATACCTAAGTACTGGTTTCCTTTTACTGTTTCTTTTTAATATTTATTATGTTTTTTGTTTTATATAATTATAATACATGTTAACATTAATAAGAAACAATGATCTTCATAACATAACATAATTTATTACATTATGTGATAACACATTACATGATAAACGTTATACCCAAGTGTTTTTTTTTTTAATTTTTATTCCATTTTTATATTTTTATTTTTATTATGTTTTTTTTATATACAATTATACAAACACATAGGATAAGGATTCTCGATCAAGAAAACTCTGATCTGATTTTTAACATATAACTATATAAGTTACCACGTACATGGTACATATACAATATACCTATCTATTCCTTATTTATTTTACATTTTTACATCAAATCATAGGTACAGAAAAAAAATACAATATTATATTATTATACATTAAAACTAAGAAAAAAATGTGTGTCGATGACTAATGAGGTATTTAATTTATTTAGATTAATTATTTAATATTTTACAAGAAAAAACTACAAAAATAATGATAATTGAAATATTTCACACGAAATATTTCATTTTTTTAAATTTCATGAAATTTTCAAACACTAAACGTAATAGTAATAATATGGAGGGTATCGCACGACGCGTTACAAAACACGTGATATGTATTCTATGATAAATATACGTATTCTAGGAAAACTTAATCAGCAGTACAAAAATTATGGTTTTGTATAAAATGATATAATCCAGAAATAGTATGTTTATTTGAATGACGTCCAAAATGACCTCAGGTGTATGCGGCACGTATACCATTTTTATACTAAAAATGCCATAGTAGGGATTTAAGAGAACTATCCGTCGAGATACGTCGATGGACAAGCGTCCATCAGACGAGCAGCTAGCCTTAACTCGAACAGACATCTATTTTAAATACGCAGTCACATCTCGTTCACAATAAGTTATATAGTGAACTTAGAAATTATTACAATATTATTGTACTGAATTAAAATAAACTACAAATTATTACTACTTCGGCGTGGTCATTCCAATTTACATCCTACTTTCCAACTGTTGGTGGTGTGCACGTTACACCTATAACCAGTGTTGGGAAAAGATAACCTAAAAATCATCTGGATAAGATAACAGATAATTCATTCAAAATTTATCTAGATAAGATAAAAAAAATAGATATTTTGTTTTTAAATTATATTATAAATAATGTAATTTATTAGTAATATTTATTAATTAATAAATCCCTTATGTTATTTTTCAACTAAAATAATATTATACAATTTAATTAATAATTAATTTATTAGTGTTGTGTCACGGCTTAATGGTGGGGCACTGCACACTGCACTCTCGTTACCACAATACCTTATTATTATTATTGCTTTTATCATGTCATACTTATAGTTTAATATTTTAAATTAGTTTAAGTACACTGCATTGTAAATTCCGTTGCCGAATTTTAAATTTGATATGTCAATATTCATAGAAAAATAATCCCTTAAATATTTTTTAGTAGGAATAATGGGTTTTGTTTTGAAAAACATAATTTTATAGAATATAATTTATTATTATAGTATATTTTATAATTTTATAGATAGAAAATTAAGTAAGTTAGTGAATTTTATATTGTTATCGATTATTTACATATGCATGCACGTACGAGAGTGGTAATCACATTAAATATCACTCACACTAATAATCATATTTACAACTAACACTTAGACCACGGGAGGCTAACCCTAAGACGAAATTAAAAATTGCCTAAATATTTCCCCTTAAGTAATATTTGAAGCGAGGCCCCTTAAGGAAACTCAGTTAGAGGAAGCTGAGACTGAGGCTCCCGAATACAAACATCTTCATCCTACTAACACAATAATGTATAATATAGGAATAATTTTTGATTTTTGGTTCGTTCCACAGTGATTTTATCTGAGGAAATTAAAAAATACGTACTTTTCTCGTTTTTTACGATTCAATAAACATTTGGAAATTTATCATTTCCGGACATTCTTATTGTTATCATTTTCAATAAAATTGTATAGATATTTTCATACATTTTTGGAGGTTACAGCTCAAGCATGTCAACCGCTCAAAATATATCAATATTCGATTTTAACCTAGTCAAGATTTGGCCACTCCTGATATATAAAATAGGTATAATTTTAGATTCTGAGTGGAACGATGAATGTATTGATTTTACAATGATGTGTGTTTGTTTTTTTATTTTTTTTATTTTTTTTTTGTGTCTGTCATCACCTTTTAGGACAGTAAAACTGCTTCGATTTTCTTCAACAGTTACTTTTATGATTGGAAAGTGAATCTAGTTGG
>NC_042494.1:168059901-168063050 GCF_005508785.2 Acyrthosiphon pisum | reverse complement strand
AAATACATAGGCACAATTTTTTTTTTATAAGCATTTAAAGATCAAATTTTGACAAAATTTATCAAATTTTAATTGAAAAATTATTTTGTACTTAAAAATTTATAAAATGTTCAATTTTTGTATCTAAGAATTAAAAATTTAAAACAAGATTCCACGTAAGTAATTAATTCTGTTACCAAAAAATCTATAATATACATTTAAACAGTTTATTTTTATAGTCATTTTAAGTACAAATTTGGACGAAATTACATATTAAAAACCTAGGATAACTCTTTTAGTTATTTTGTTGTGATTGTATAATATTATTCGTGGGTACTTGAAACTTCTAAAGTATACTATTATATATCTATGATTTTACCACGGTTTTTTGTTGATGTATAACGCGTTATAACTTATAAGTACCTAATAGATATTATGATATGATTAATTTGGAATTTATTATAGGTACCTATTATAGGTCAATTTTTTTTTAATACCATAGATAAGTATATATATGTCTAATACATAGACTGATATACCGTCTCCGCTCAGAATCGTTTTTCTTATACAGTGATATTATATCATTGAATTTAAATTTAATACTGTCCATTATACAGTGACCCACTTCTAACCTACTGTACAGCAGAGCGACATCCACTTACCCACCTTTTTTTTTTTTTATTCATTTTACAACGGTGTCATTTGTGAAAATTGAATCACGGGTAACTTTTTTTTAAAATTTTTGTACCATTTACTTTAAATGTGTAATGGGCATGTATTAATATGTATTAAGTATAACTGAAGGTAGTATAAACCGCTTTTACTTATTCGAACCACACTATGCGGTTCTCCTTATATAAGCATTAACAATCTTATGACAACCTATAAACACGAGGCGGCAATTTCTTCAGTACGACAACAACAACAACTTTGACGACTACACCCAAGGCACCTGCGAGTTCCGTATGATGACCAGATCAAAGGAGCTGACAGCATATAAAAGGGAGACAGGAGCACAGCCTGATCAAATGTACCTAGATCAGCAAGACCGAAATCACTTCACGCCACCATCCATTATACACCACTACACCACTACTACCACGGAATCATATTATATTCTACATTACTGCTATATCTACATAATTAAACTGTCCTAATTATTAAAAACACATTTGATTACTCTGAAATTAGTATTATTATTTCAAATTGCATCATCGTTTGGATTCGAAAAGGCTGCACGTAACAAAATGTAAATGTATTATTTCCGTGACTAGTTAATCGCATTCTTCCTGTTAAATATATTTATATAAATATTTCCGGCAATATTTAGAGGTTACAGCTTAAACATGTCAATTCATATTAGTATATTATTATATTTTATAACTCATTGCTGATATCGGTCCTTGCTGTTGAAAACGTATGAAACACTTTATAACTGTTTAAATCATAGGCAAAATGATGATCAAAACATTGGGGCTTATTATTTTATTTTTCTCATTGTCTCAATCCAAATACCTTTTTATGCCAAACTTGCCTGCGGTTAGTAACAATCTGCTTGATTTATAAAACATAATGCATTTTTTCTATCACTAACTCTGGTGTGCATAATTTATATTTGAGATTTTTTAGTAAGTATATCTGTATAAAAATATACCTAATATAGATAAACTCTTATTACAGGGAGAATATCGTCTGGTGTATAAAAAAATATATCAGTGTGCATCAACAAAAAACTATTCACTTAAATATAATTGGTATTTAAGTAAAAATACATCAAATATAACGGAGTTAAAAGGGAATACGACACATTTGATACCTTTTGACGATACTCTCACAGTAAGTAAATATATAATTAAGAATTTAAAATTTGCATTTTACACATAAACTTAAATATTATTATATCTTGTAGGCAACAAAAAAAAGTATTACTATAGAGAAATGTATTCAACAGAATTTTTATAATCTAATATAATAAAATAATTTCTGACTGATGCATAACCAACGTAGCTACTTTCTAAACCTGCAGAACTGATGCATTTGATGTTTTGAGGAAATTAACTTGTTTTTATGACGTATAGGATGTTGAAAAATTCGCATTATCGGATAACACCTTGGCAGTGTGTAGGATAGTTATATTGTCAGATGAAGTAATATAATATTTATTTATAGCTTGATATGAACCTTGCATCTTGGGGTTCAACTGGTGGTTGGATACCAAATTCAAATATAATCAAAACAAAAAATGTATTTAGTAGTTTAAAATATTATTATGGAAATGCTTGGCTTACTATTACGAAGGGTTTTAACATTCCAGGTGATAGATGTCCACTGCCGACGGTAATATATAAAACATTAAAAACTATAATTATAATATAATTTTATAATAACCATAATGGATTTATTTTATATATTAATTAACGACTTGAAATTGTTGATTTAATATGAATAACTAATAATACAAATCCATTAAATATTGTTACGCTATTGTGCGACCATTTTATTAATCATTAATAATTAATAATTAAAAAATTAAGAATGTGTGCGCTTCGCTATCAAATTATTATGTATTTGTAACGATTTTTTTTCTAAATTTTTACAGGGTACATTTATCACATCAGGGATTGACTTGAAGAAATTGGAAGATACTAATTTTAACAAAGTATATTTTTATGGAAAATATAAAGTGAAAGTTGGGTTTAAAAATTTAGAAAATAAAGAAGTTGGCTGCTTGATTATGGAGGTTGATTTTATACGACCATGGGAAACACCAATTTGATTAAATTTAAAAAAATAATGATATCTGTTATTGACTTATGTAGTTATGTAGAACCATTAACACAGCATATCTTTTCTTTACCGATTATAACAATATTATTAAAACCAGCAGTTATATATACACATACAAAGGAATACGCATTTTAATGGGGGGCCGTAAAATCTCGGAACGTATTTGCATGGACCGTATAAATACGGAACAAAAAAGTATAGTCCCGGACCGTAGAAATGCGGAATAAAATATTGTTCAAACCGTATTATGCCGGACCGTATAATCGCGGAATTTCAAAATATGTGGACTGTATTGTCGCGGACCGTAGAAATCTGGAAAGTATACCACCGGACCGTATTCTCTCGGAAAATAAAATACGTACACCGTATAGTCGTGGACCGTA
>NC_042494.1:168058565-168059751 GCF_005508785.2 Acyrthosiphon pisum | reverse complement strand
AAAATTTATTTTATCCGGTCAAAAAGCTTAAAAATGTAATACGTAAGTTTTTATTATAGCTAAAATATTATATACCACATAGGTTAGCTATAATAGTTATTACTAATTACAAATAACCCAATATTTAGACGTTAAAAAAAAACAGAATATTCTTATTACCCCATAGGTACATTAATCGACAGACAAGTTAACGAGTATAGGTTACCGAAAACAGCAATCAAATATTTCTATTTGTTGTTGTGCTACAGCAGTCAATGTAAATCTGTAATTTAAAAATACAAAAATATAATATTTTGTATTTACCTCCTTAACATGTACTAAGATACTATTATGTCACCAATAAATGATATTTTCTATGGGGGTTATAATAGATATTAACGTGGAGTATCAGTTTTCAACTTTTTATTAAACGTGTATTCTAAAGTTATAAGATAACTAAAAAACAAGATGTTGTCCGAATTTACCCCTCATGTCCGAAGTCACCCCTTTTTACGGTAGACATTAGTACAACAATCTTTGGTTCAGACATTTTTAAGGGGCCCTCTGCGGAAAAAGTCTGCGCATGCCTATAGTACCTATCAATAATGTATAATACTCAATATTAAAAACTTACCTGGTTTTTCGGCATTATCTTCCCATGGTCTAAACATGTTTGATGACATTTTAAATTATAAATGCTATTGAAAAATTATTTAAAAAAATAATAAAAAGCAGTTAAGTACACAACAGAAAATCTAAATAATTGTAATATTGTTATTGACTCGATCAGACGTCAAAGACAAATGACCATAATATTTTGGAATTGGAAATATGTGTTTAATTCTTTCCTTTGTATACATCATGTTAATATTAGTGATATTATTAGCGATCGACAACGCTGTTAGTTTTAAAAATAAATTACCCAATATAGTAATATATAAATATTTTACTGTATTGACGACGCTGCCGGTCCTCCAAGCACTGCTCGTGTGTACATGCGTACCCATAATATGCTCCCGGTATCTGAGAGAAACAAATTTAATGTTCGCACACGACAAATGTAATAGACACTTAATGTAGAGTAGTTAGACTTACTAGTAGGTAATTTATAACTATGTACTAGGTAGTAGGTAATGTAATATATATTAATAAATACGTAACTACTTTGTATGTTTAAAGTAAAATTTTAAAAACATTATAGGGGGGG
>NC_042494.1:168055311-168056407 GCF_005508785.2 Acyrthosiphon pisum | reverse complement strand
AGTACACGCTGGATTTCATAGCTAAATCAATCATCGCCCAGAACGAGGGACTCTCCGACTAGGACCCGGCGGACATAAGACCACTTTTTAGATGTGGTAGAAGGAATGATCACAATTCTGACTGGGTGATTGAGGTCTCTCCCAGGATATACAGCCGTATAAACGGTAAGAGAACGTGGGGATGATCTCCTCTTTCCCGAGACCGTTTAACATAGCACCATATTGCAGGAGATGCCTGCTTACTGAACACAAAACATCCGAATGCAAAGCGGAGTCCAGCACATGTCTTCACTGTGCGGAGCCTGGACACAACAGAAGCGACTGTCCGAACAGGACTAAAAATCCACGTTGCGCACACTGCAAGGGCGAACACGCTACCTTGTCAAAAGACTGTGCGAAATGGGCAGGCAAAATTAGGACCTTACAGCTAAAGACTGATTACGAACACACTAATGATAACTAAGTCCCTAAGAATTGTACAGCTCAATATGGCTAGATCCATGGCCGTATCTGACCAATTATACCACCACTGCGTTAAAGAAAACGTGGATGTGGCACTGATTCAAGAGCCGTATACCAGGTGGGGTGTCTTGACAGGTCTTGAATTCAGTACAACACGTACGGCCAAATCCAACCATAACGAACATCATGGCGTATTGGCAACCATAGTGGTTTTCAACAGCAGTTTGGACATTCTGCTTAAACCACATTTGACCACAACGCACACGGTCACTATGGGTGTAGCCTTCCCCGGACAGTCCCCGGTGGACCTGGTCTCAAGCTACTTCCAATACAGGAAACGTACAATCTGTACGTTAAAGTAAAACAAAATATCAGTTAAAGGCAATCATACTTGAATATCTTTAAGCTTAATACATAAGTTTAACATTTAAAATTTACGTTTAAACTCTAACTTTAATATATATATATATAAACACCGTTCATAAGTAGTAATATATAATTAACAGTTACACATTAAATTGTTAGGATAGTTATATACGATATATAATAAAAACAATAAACAATGAGCAAATCAAAAGTAAAGGAACAAACGTATTTATGTAATAATGTAGTTAACTACAGTGTGTATGTGTAT
>NC_042494.1:168053972-168055211 GCF_005508785.2 Acyrthosiphon pisum | reverse complement strand
ATATCCAATGTTGTAAAAATTTGAATTTCAAACGATCATAAAAATTTAATTTGACTTTCTTATAGATATTTTTTGTTTGATAAAGGTAGATAATCTTATAAGGAATCTTGTATTACATTTTCATATCTTAGATTTAAAAAGAAAAATTTTTATGAATTTCTAACTCGAAATAATTTGCAAATTTTCGTGATTTTTCCATATTTTGTCATTTTTTGAACTTTAAATGCTTATAAAAAAAAACTGTGACTAACGATTTTTAATATTTTTCATCTGCCTTTGAAACAATATACTAGGAGCCTTCTATTAAATTTTCAAGCTTTTTTATCCAACAAATAAAATTTTATTGATATTTTTAGAAAAAAAACTAAAAAAAAATGGAAAACTGACAATGTCTGTAAAGAGCTCAAAATAAGTCAAAATATTTTGAAAATTTTATCGTGTATAGAAAATGGAAATGTAAACATTCAGTCAAAATTTCATGCATCCACTGTCATTTTTTTTAAAGTTACACCAAAAACCAAAATCGATTTTCTCGAAAACAGATTTTGCGTAAAAATTCCCGTTTTTCCTTAATTTTTCTTTTGTTTTTCCCGGCGCTTTTGAAAACCACTGGGAAATTTAAATTTTGACCTCCTCAATGCACCAACGATATTCACTTTCTGATCGAACAAGATACTGAAGTTGAAAATCGTAGCATTATTTCGACTACTTATCGTGTACACAGACACAAAAAAAATAAAAAAATAAAAAAAAAAAAAGGCGGGTAAGTCGTGGATGTCGCTCTGCTGTACAGTAGGTTACAAGTGGGTTACTGTAATGGATGGAATTAAATTTGAATCCAATGATATTATATCATTGTATACGAAAAACGATTCTGAACGGAGATGATTTGTCAGTCTAGGATATATTATTTTTAAAGAAAAACTTATGGAGAACCTTGTACCAAATTTTAAAAACTTAGTTATAAAAGAAAAAATTTTTACGATTTTTCAACCACTAAATTACTTGCAAATTTTCGCAATTTTGACATATTTCGTATAAATTTGAACTTTAAATGCTTATAAATAAAAATTGTGACAATGTATTCCTTTTATTTTGCAACTGCTATTGTAAAAATATGTTAGGAGCCTTGTATTAAATTTCCAAATCTTAGAATTAAAAAGAAAACTTTTATGAATTTCTGTCTAGATATTTGAACATTGCCGTAATTTTTACGTATTTAGTCAAATTTGAACTTTA